>NC_092647.1:42596033-42759844 GCF_039555335.1 Amphiura filiformis | reverse complement strand
GGTTAATTTAATTGAAATTTTAGGCTGATTTGGAATAATTTTGTATGCGTACACCATTCCTATAGATTTCTAGACCCATAATTATGTTGATTTATGCACACTTATGCAAATTTATGCATGATTATGCCAATATCTGCTCATTTTCTATTTTAATCTTATTGAAATTTTAGGCTGATTGTTATTCATTTGCATGCGTACACCATATACAGATTTCTATCCCCATAATTATGTAAATTTCTGCACAATTATGCATAATATCCTATTCTTATGTATCGCCTCCAATTTGGAATAATATGCATTAAATGTGGATTAATATCCCATCTTCAGTGTTTGAAAAATTTCTGCTCATTTTTAATTGAAAGTTTATGCTGATTTTTAATCATTTGCATAATAGGCCCATAATTATGTAAATTTATTCATGATTATGCCAATTTCTGCTCATTTTAATGGTTAGTTTGATTGAAATTTTAGGCAGATTTTGAATAATTTTCTATCCCCACAATTATGAAAATAATATATCATTCATATTCATATACAGGTTTCTAGTAGTTGGGTGATCTAGAGCAATTCCGTGACCGTGGAGAGCGAAGGTTCGTTTTTCAGTGGATTTGTCTTCTATGAAGGTTAATTAAAAAATTTAGCGGGGGTGCCCCTCGCAAAAGTGTGGGCGGAATCCGTGGGAGCCCAAAATCCAAAATGGCCGCCATTGGCCATTTTAAAAATTATTTTTTCAATGGTTTGGCCTACAATGCTGTTCAGTATATGTTTTCTGAGGTTTTTTGGGTCGAGGAATTCATATCTGATGTCAATTTTATGATATTACCAACTTTTGACCTTCAAATCCAAGATGGCCGCCGATTTTCAGCTCAGAAAGGTCAAATTTTCACACTTGTCGTAGAGCCTTCATAATAGGCTCTAATTAAAGTTCTCCTCATGTTGAGTTGAATAATTGACTCTACAAACTACCAGTAATAATGATTTGACCTATTTTTTGACCTTCAAATCCAAGATGGCCGCCGATTTTCAGCTCAGAAAGGTCACATTTTCACATTTGTCGTAGAGCCTTCATAATAGGCTCTAATTGAAGCTCTCAACATGCCGAGTTGGGTGATGGACACTAAAAACTATACAAGTAATAATGATTTGACCTATTTTGACCTTCAAATCCAAGATGGCCGCCGATTTTCAGCTGAGAAAGGTAAAAATTTCATATTCGTCGTTTAGCCTTCATAATATACTCTAATTAGAGCTCTGAGTAGTAGAGTCTTCATAATAGCCTCTAATGAATACCGTACCCCATTCTGCCATACACATACACCCCCGAACACCTACATATACATTATATTCACATTATTCTTTGAATGAGTTTAGTCGTTATTGGTTTCAGGTCTACGTGAATGAATGCAGCATCAAAGACATTTATATATATTTAGAAAGAAATATTATTCTATGAGACTAGTGCATAGATCACCTATAACACTGCTTGATTGTTACCTACAGCAAAATCATCCCTACTGAAATGTAGCAATCATACTATTGTCCAAGGTAAATATGGTAAATGGGAGAGTTTACAAACAAAAACGAAAAACTGGTCAGGACTTGACAAATATGGTGATTTTTACAACACCTCCTCATGGAAATATGGGTCTAGAATTCATTACATGCATCACATGTTACATTATATCTCAATCTCATCTTCAGACAGGATTGAAAAGGCTCAGTATTCAAGTAAACCACCAAGTTCTGAAAGTGACGATGAGACAGAGGGACCATTGGCACCCAAGCGCTCGCGTTCATCTGTGCGTGGACCTCTTCACGAAAAAAACTAAATGTGTATGGTGCATGCGTGGTGTGGATCTGAAGCACCCGGATAGACCACGGAGATAGCTGTTCATTATCAACACACACTCAGCATGGCGCTCCTTTAAGCGCCACACAGTCCTCGTAAAACATGGGTAGCTGAGGGATCGTCTCCCACAGATTGTTGAGTCCACGTCAGCACCGTCGGATCCTTTCGCAAATTGATATTGAGTGTATCACCATGCCTGTTGGTTGAACTATGTCAACCACACACAAATCGATGTGTTTTCAGAACGTGTGTCTCGCAGAGGTAAAGAATTTGGTCTTTCGATCATCTTCACTAAGCACAAGATCCGTTTAAGGACCTGTTCAATTCGCATTAATGAGTATCAAGAGACAATTGGCTTCAAAGAGCGAAATGAGAAGATAACAAGGGTGAGTGGGTCTATGATATTGGGGAAGAGGTGATGACACTGAGGCTGCCATTTCATCACTTGGTATCAGTAATGAACAGATCCGCCAGAAGAACCTGGCAAAGCGGCTGTCTAAGAAGATCAAAGACACATCTACTGCCGCCTGCCCACCTCATATCGATCATCTTGAAGAACACAAAGAGTTCTGTGAGTTGATTAGTTAACAGTTAAAGCTGCCGACTTGACATGGGCATCAATGTTCCCTGTATAACGAGGAGTCAAGATCTGGTGGAACTCTACACAAGAGTCGTGTCTGCATCAGCTATGCTGATTTTAAGATCACTGGACTCTAATGGTCGTTGAAGCATAGGCAACCTGCCAGCAGGAGATTGCAGACAGCAAGCCAGCCATTGTTATCTTTAACACTGACGACTTCAAGATCGATACTATAACAGGCAATGCAACAGGAGTAACAAAGGGAAATAAGAGGGTCTCGTGAACGGATTTCGTGCTCGGTGAAGGATCGAACCCATCCATTTGTCTAAAATTTTTGGCTCTGCGAGACACACATTCTGATGATGCATTACATCATCTAACTTTAATTGTGTGTGATTGACGTGCTGCAACCAACAGGCTTGTTGTTACATGATATCATTTGCGAAAGGACCTGACAGTGCTGACGTGGACTCAACAAGCTGTGTGAGACGATCCCTCAGCTCCCCATGTTTTACGAGGACTGTGTGGCGCTTAAAGGAGCGTCATGCTGAGTGTGTGTTGATTATGGACCGCTAACCCTGTGGTCTATTCGGGTGCTTCAGATCCACACCCCACATGCACCCATACACATTTATTTTTTTCGTGAAGAGGTCCATGCACAGATGAACGCGGGCGCTTGGGTGCCAATGGTCCCTCTGTCTCATCATCACTTTCAGAACTTGGTGGTTTACTTGAATACTGAGCCTTTTCAATCCTGTCTGAAGATGCGATTGAGATATAATGTAACATCTGATGCATGTAATGACTTCTAGACCCATATTTCCATGAAGAAGTGTTGCAAAAATCACCATATTTGTCAAGTCCTGACCAGTTTTTCGTTTTTGTTTGTAAACTCTCCCATTTACCATATTTACCTTGGGTAATAGTATGATAGGACTTAGGCCCTACACGGATTGCTATATTTCAGTAACTTTATGTCTTTGATGCTGCATTCATTCTCTGTTGATAGGGTGCAGAGCAAAACACACGTAGACCTGAAACCAATAACGACTAAACTCATTCAAAGAATATGAATATTATGTTTATGTAGGTGTTCGGAGGTGTATGTGTATGCCAGAATGGGGGTACGGTATTCATTAGAGGCTATTATGAAGACTCTACTACTGAGAGCTCTAATTAGAGTATAGTATGAAGGCTATATACGACGAATTTGAAATTTTTACCTTTCTCATCAGTTGAAAATCGGTGGCCATCTTGGATTTGAAGGTCAAAAATAGGTCAAATCATTATTACTTGTAGTTTTTAGTGTCCATCACCCAACTCGGCATGTTGAGAGCTTGAATTAGAGCCTATTATGAAGGCTCTACGACAAATGTGAAAATTTTACCTTTCTGAGCTGAAAATCGGCGGCCATCTTGGATTTGAAGGTCAAAAATAGGTCAAATCATTATTACTGGTAGTTTTAGAGTCAATCACTCAACTCGGCATGAGGAGAACTTTAATTAGAGCCTATTATGAACGCTCTACGACAAATGTGAAAATTTGACCTTTCTGAGCTGAAAATCGGCGGCCATCTTGGATTTGAAGGTCAAAAATTGGTAATATCATAAAATAGATATCAGATATGAATTCCTCGACCCAATAAACCTCAGAAAACATATACTGAACAGCATTGTAGGCCAAACCATTGAAAAATAATTTTAAAATGGCCGATGGCGGCCATTTTGGATTTTGACTCCCACGGATTCCGCCCACACTTTCGCGAGGGGCACCCCCGCTAAATTTTTTCATTAACCTTCATAGAAGACAAATCCACTGAAAAACGAACCTTCGCAATCCACGGTCACGGAATTGCTCTAGATCACCCAACTATAGGCCCATAATTATGTAAATGTATGCATAATTCATGATTATGTCAATTTCTGCTCATTTTAATAGTTAATCTTATTGAAATTTTATGTAAACTTATGCACAATTATGCAAATTTATGCATGATTATGATCATTTCTGCTCATTTTAATGGTTAATTGAAATTTTAGGCTGATTTTGAATAATTTTGTATACGTACACCATTCCTTCTAGACCCATAATTATGTTAATTTATGCACACTTATGCAAATTTATGCATGATTATGCCAATATCTGCTCATTTTCTATTTTAATCTTATTGAAATTTTAAGCTGATTTTTATTCATTTGTATGCGTACACCATATACAGATTTCTATCCCCATAATTATGTAAATTTCTGCACAATTATGCAAATTTATGCTTGATTATGATAATTTCTGCTCATTTTAATGGTTAATTTAATTGAAATTTTAGGCTGATTTGGACTAATTTTGTATGCGTACACCATTCCTATAGATTTCTAGACCCATAATTATGTTAATTTATGCACACTTATGCAAATTTATGCATGATTATGCCAATATCTGCTCATTTTATATTTTAATCTTATTGAAATTTTAGGCTGATTTTTTTATTCATTTACATGCGTACATCAATCATATACAGATTTCTATCACCCATAATTATTATGTAAATTTATGCACAATGATGCAAATTTATGCATGATTATGATAATTTCTGCTCATTTTAATGGTTAATTTAATTGAAATTTTAGGCTGATTTGGAATAATTTTGTATGCGTACACCATTCCTATAGATTTCTAGACCTATAATTTATGCACACTTATGCAAATTTATGCATGATTAAATGCCAATATCTGCTCATTTTAAATTTTAATCTTATTGAAATTTTAGGCTGATTTTTATTCATTTGTATGCGTACATCATTCATATACAGATTTCTATATTTCTATCCCCATAATTATGTAAATTTCTCCACAATTATGCAAATTTATGCTTGATTATGATAATTTCTGCTCATTTGAATGGTTAATTTAATTGAAATTTTAGGCTGATTTGGAATAATTTTGTATGCGTACACCATTCCTATAGATTTCTAGACCCATAATTATGTTGATTTATGCACACTTATGCAAATTTATGCATGATTATGCCAATATCTGCTCATTTTCTATTTTAATCTTATTGAAATTTTAGGCTGATTGTTATTCATTTGCATGCGTACACCATATACAGATTTCTATCCCCATAATTATGTAAATTTCTGCACAATTATGCATAATATCCTATTCTAATGTATCGCCTCCAATTTGGAATAATATGCATTAAATGTGGATTAATATCCCATCTTCAGTGTTTGAAAAATTTCTGCTCATTTTTAATTGAAATTTTATGCTGATTTTTAATCATTTGCATAATAGGCCCATAATTATGTAAATTTATTCATGATTATGCCAATTTCTGCTCATTTTAATGGTTAGTTTGATTGAAATTTTAGGCAGATTTTGAATAATTTTCTATCCCCACAATTATGAAAATAATATATCATTCATATTCATATACAGGTTTCTAGGCCCATAATTATGTAAATGTATGCATAATTCATGATTATGTCAATTTCTGCTCATTTTAATAGTTAATCTTATTGAAATTTTATGTAAACTTATGCACAATTATGTAAATTTATGCATGATTATGATCATTTCTGCTCATTTTAATGGTTAATTGAAATTTTAGGCTGATTTGGAATAATTTTGTATACGTACACCATTCCTTCTAGACCCATAATTATGTTAATTTATGCACACTTATGCAAATGTATGCATGATTATGTCAATATCTGCTCATTTTAAATTTTAATCTAATTGAAATTTTAGGCTGATTTTTATTCATTAGTATGCGTACATCATTCATAATATACAGATTTCTGTCCCCATAATTATGTAAATTTCTGCACAATTATGCAATATATGCATGATTATGATAATTTCTGCTCATTTTAATGGTTAATTTGAAATTTTAGGCTGATTTGGAATAATTTTGTATTCGTACACCATTCCTATAGATTTCTAGACCCATAATTATGTTAATTTATGCACACTTATGCATATTTATGCATGATTGTGCCAATATCTGCTCATTTTAAATTTAAATTTTATTGAAATTTTAGGCTGATTTTTATTCATTTGTTTGCGTACATCATTCATATACAGATTTCTATCCCCATAATTATGTAAAGTTATGCACAATTATGCAAATTTATGCATGATTATGATAATTTCTGCTCATTTTAATGGTTAATTTAATTGAAATTTTAGGCTGATTTGGAATAATTTTGTATGCGTACACCATTCCTATAGATTTCTAGACCCATACTTATGTTAATTTATGCACATTTATGCATATTTTGTATGCGTAAATCCTAATCCTTTAGTTAGTCCTAATTGGCAATGAAAGTAAAATTTTAATGTTTGTAAATTTTTGGAAATAAGGGCCCAAAACATGATTTTTTGGGGCATTTTTCGACCTTGTTCGTATTCTGTGACAATCAAGCCAGGACTAATTTCATACATTCTAATTTTTGGAAAACACATTTTTCAATCTTTTTCATAACCAATTAGCAAAAATAACTTGTAATATTAATATATAATATTAAAATTATGAGCTAACTCTTACCATATACTGAATATTTTGAATGCTTAGACTTGTGACTACAATTGTAAGAAAACATGCAAAATTGCATATTTTGGACCATTTTCCCTCAAATTGCATATTAAATTTTGACTTTTATTGCCAGTTAGGACTAACTAAAGGATTAGGATTTAGCTATGTTTCATTTGGCAAAACAGGATAATATTTGTTTACTCCAAAACAAATTGGTGCTGTATTATTCTGGAATGGGGAGTAGTTTCCTGCTTTACACAGGATTGAATAGGGATTATCATAGGCAGTTAATATCACAAATATAGAGCTATCTTTAGTAGATAGCAGTCAATAATATCACAATTATGGAGCTATCTTCAGTAAATATCAGTCAATAATATCACAAATAAAGTGCTATTTTGAATATACATCTGTTAATAATGTTGACAATATCAATATATTGGTGCTATCCTCATTCTTCAGTAGATAACAGTTTAGTTAACAATATCACAACTATGGTGCTATCTTCAGTAGATAGCAGTTAATAATATCACAAATAAGGTGCTATCTTCAGTAGATAGCAGTTAATAATATCACAACTATGGTGCTATCTTCAGTAGATAGCAGTTAATAATATCACAGATAAGGTGCTATCTTCAGTAGATAGCAGTTAATAATATCACAAATAAGGTGCTATCTTCAGTAGATAGCAGTTAATAATATCATAACTATGGAGCTATCTTCAGTAGATAGCAGTTAATAATATCACAAATATGGTGCCATCTTCAGTAGATAGCAGTTAATAATATCATAATTATGGTGCTATCTTCAGTAGATAACAGCTGGTAATATCACAATTATGGTGCTTTCCTATGGTAGATAACAGTTAATGATATCACAATTATGGTGCCATCTTCAGTAGATAGCAGTTATTAATATCACAAATATGGAGCTATCTTCTGTAGATAGCAGTTAATAATATCACAATTATGCATGGTGCCATCTTCAGTAGATAGCAGTCAATATCTTCAGTTACTAATATCACAACTATGGTACTATCTTCAGTAGACAGTTGTTTATAATATATATCGCAATTATGGTTCTATATTCAGTAGATAGCAGCTGGTAATATCACATTCTTCAGTAGATAACAGTTTAATTAACAATATCACATTATGGTGCTATCCATAATATGAAACACATGCGCATATTTTGGGGCTTTGGGGCGCCAGCCCCCCAGGGTAAAAGCAGGGGGCGGCCAAAACGGCGGAAGAAGAATGGGCGGCAAACGAAGGGCGGTGGAAGAAGAAGGGCGGCAAAAAGAATTAGTAAAGAAAAAAAGGCGGAAAAAATGTGAAAAGTATAACAAATTTTGGAAAAAATTGTACTATACATCAAAATGTGTTAGGGCGCTAGCGCTGAAAATCCTTATTTGGCCATATTTGGTTACCCGCGTGCACCAAACAGGTGTTGTGAGTACCCAATTGGGTGGATTAAACCCGCTTAAAATTCGATGTTAGATTCTTTTGTGTTGTAAACTGTCATCATTCTTTTGTCTATACGTGTAACACGGGTGGTAGAATGCAGTTTATAATACCCTTCAAGGCCGCATCATCCCACATTTTAGGTGGGATAGTTGGGTACCCGTCGCGGCTAATGGCTGCCATTGAGGAGCAGGAATGCGTGAAATTGGATTCTTGTGATAATTCTCTTTTCTTTTCCAAATATAAACTCCAGCAATTATTAATGAAGTTGGAAGAGGTCAATATTCTCTCCCATTATCTCATGGCCTTAAAACCTTATAAAAAATTAAAATTAAAAAATAAAATAAAAGTAGCTCATCATTTTCCAAGAAGATCCCCCACTACTACAAAAAAAGGATTACAAGAGTTTGGGGGCAACAAATTTAGGTGTCCAAAAATAGGGACTCATTACTCGTTGACCTACGATAAAACGCCCAATAAAGACTTAGTCACCGGACCGCGCCGGCCAGTTAAATACATGCCCTATCACACCACTCCACGCCATACATAAATTCTCCCAGTCACATTTCCCAAATATGAAATTTAAAAAAAAAGTGAAATTTTAATTTACTTCTTTTAAAGTTTGGCAGAGGCGGGGTTCGAACTCATGGCGCATCACTTAGTACTCTATGAGCCTAGCGCCTTAGACCACTCGGCCACTTGTCTTGTTTTTATTCATTTGAAACTTATTTAAAAATATAATCGCAACTTCAACATAGGCCTACCACGTGACAAGCAAAGGCAGAAAACGTATTATATTTTGGAATTTTATCTGCTTAAAACATTATTGTGTATTATAATAGAGCTACCAATACCATTATTTATATTGTTGAATTCTCAAGCGCATCATTTCGAATTGGGTTTGGAAGATACCTTCTCCTAAAGCCCGATACTGACTACACCTGTACATTTTAATTTCATCGCGCGATGCTGAGATGTTTGAAAAGCATCGCAGCATCGCATACCACTGCGAAGTGGAGTCAGGATCGGGCTTAATTCGAATCACCAGCATCCATGGTTCGATGTAGAGAGTCTTTCCTATTCAGACACACCTTATTGCCTTTTAACAATAACCAATGACACTAGCACGTAATTCCAGTCAAGCACCAATCTTTGATCCTATTGTTGAAGAGGATAATAAGCTTATACTTATGTATAGCATTAGTAAAAAGCTTAAGTCTTTGTTTGCTTTGGCTAAATCCTGTTCAAGTGGTGGGTTAACCAACAATTAACAATGAGAGGACATTCCTGAACCTCGTTCAGTTGGGGATGATTTGAAGTGACCGCTAATTATGACCATTTGATATTTAATACCAGCAATGTGGAAAAAAAGAAATAATGTAGTGCCAAAATAATGTACCCTTTTACGGAAGGAGCAAAGTTTATTTTAACAAAAAACGAACAAATTATAGAAACATTTGTTTTTGATTAATTTGCTTTAAGTCAAAGAGGTCTGAAACAAAAAGTGATGCATCAAAAGTCTATGTAGAAAAGTGCAACCTTTTTGGCCACAAATTTCATAAATGGCTGTATTTCTTAGTGAAGATGATAAAAGATAACACCAAAAGCCCGCTCACTTGATGCATTACTAATCAGTCTATGTTCGAATCTTTAAAACAAGAGAATTGGTCAAGTAGTTTTTGGATTATATCAAAATGTCACGGGGGGGGGGGGCTTACTTTTTGGAACCTTTTATCTCTTGAAGATAACTTATACAGCTAGCACCTTGCTATCTACTGAAGATAGCTTATACAGCTGGCACCCTGATATCTACTGAAGATAGCTTATACATGCACCTTGCTATCTATTGAAGATAATTTACACGGGCACCTTGATATATATCTCATGAAGACAGCTTATACATGCACCATGCTATCTTCTATAGCGTATACACTGCAAAAATTGTGTCTAGCATGGAGACATGTCCTCAGTAGACATGTCTTAATTTAGTGTCTTTGTATATCCACATGTCTTGTGGTTAGTCATGACTTTATGCATATGAGTCATGTCTAGTTTAGAGACATATGAAATTGCGATAAGACACGACTCGAAGAATTAGTGACTTGTTAGAAGTCACTTATTCGATACGGTAATGTGTCTTTAATTAGGACATGAAGTAGGCCTAAGACATGTCCCATTCTGCTCTTATAATTAAGACATGACTTAAGGCTAGCTACATACTTTGTTGATGTCTTGTAGCTAGTCATGCCTTGGATAATGACATAGCTCAAAGTCCTGTCTTTCCACAAACCATGTCTCCATGCATGCAAGACATGACTTGCATAAGGACATGGCTAAAAAGTTGCTTCAAAGTCGCATCTTAAAATAGTGTCCTCAGGTAAGACACAATTTTTGCAGTGTACGGACGGGCACCTTGATATCTCCTGTAGATAGCTTACACAGCTGGCACGTAGGCCTACCTTGCTATCTCCTGAAGATAGCCAGCTGGCACTTTGCTATCTCCTGAAGATCGCTTAGGCACTTTGCTATCTACTGCAGATAACTTATATATTTTCATCATTGCCACCCCACGCGATAATTCACCTGATACGCCACTGGAACGTCTATAGGCCTATATCATATCACGATATCCTAACGTTCTTTCAGACGAGAACCTGGAAGTGGAAAGTTTACGCCCAGTAACGTACAGTCGATCATTCAACATATAGGATATAGACCTAAGCATCTTCTGCATTTCAGCACTGAGAACATTTGTCCACTTGGTGATAGTGTCTCGTAAATGTCTAGGTCTGAGATGTTTCTTAAATAGTCAAAATATATTCATTTAATACTAAAATATTTCGCTGACAGAAAAAAATATCAGGGCAACCTGTAAATTGAATTGGATGGGATAGCAACGTTTACATAGTATTTTTGTGGGACATGAGAACACAACAGACACATCAAATTGCATTCTGAACAAGCTGATCATGATAAGAGGAATGTCCTTCTGTTTCTGATATCAAATAGTTTTGATTTTTTTTTTTAATTCACGATATATAATACAAATTTTATGGCAAATTATTAAAATCAATATTTTTGATATTTAACAGTTGTGTATGTAGCTGGGAGGAAAAGCCGCCCATCATTTTACAAATTTGATCTTGTATTGAAGATAGGCTATACCTTTTTTGGTATTTTGGCATGTTTGGGGAAAATGTACATATCTTCAATACGAATTGTCAAAATTTTCAAATGATGGACGGCTTTTCAAATTTCAATATAAATTTTTAACAATTTGCCATAAAATTTGTATTGTATCGCGAACATTCATCGTATTCAGAATGCATTTTGGCGTGTCTGGTGTGCTCTCAGGGTCCCACAAAAATACTGCGCAAACGTTGCTGTCCGAGCCCTTAAATATGAGATACAAAACTAAACCAACTCTAAAAACACGGGTAAGTTTCTCATTAGTTGTATTTATTTTCTTCAAAAAAATATCTCATCAATTTTCTCTATGGATTGCCACTTCATGGTATATTTATATAGAATATGTTGTTATAAATTCTATATATAATCGATTCAGAGATAACAAGACTCAAACTAGAATATATGCACACACAAACAGTCTTGAGGAGGGTAGGGTCAAGATTCTCTTTGACTCCTTCATTAACAAGCACGGAACCAATGTAGTTTTACCATATCCTGGAATATCCATAATAATTGTGACACATCATAATGTATTACATGTACTGCAGACTGGTGAATCAATCGATCCGAAGGTGACACAACTTCACACAAGCAATAGAATTGACATAAAAATGGTCCCAAAATGTTCGATTTGTTATAACAATTTAAATAAGGAATATGTTAAACACAGCGAAACGAGTAAAAACCCATTGAGTCCTATTGGTTGTGACCTATTTGCTCTGTTTCCAAGGAAATAAAATGTCCCAGATAGTGCAAACTTTGTTTGTGGTCCCGAAATTTATTAATCTGCAGTACTTTGTTGAGTTGCCTATCATTCCAAATTATTTCAGCATATTACTCGCAATGTATTCGACGCATGATGCAGTCATGTCTACAGTAGAATTCACCACGACCTTTGCAGGACTTAAACCCCATTAAAGCTATTAAACCAAGATAACACTCATTGAAAACAGCTCAACTATGTTACATCAGATCTTCTCTGGTTCAATTCACACACACATGTGTCTGTTTTACCTGTGTGATGAGCAATGAGCTGGTATTATAGTTTCAGTTGGGTGAACGATTATAAAGCAAACGCAAGGTAACAGTTACTGTGTGGCCTTTGTTCACGAAATGAGACAATATTGTGCATATTGTTAGGCACATTCTTGAAAATGAGAAACATAATGGCTGTGGGCCGTAACACGGTTTGGAAATAATTTCTTCATATTTTTGGTGTTATCTGTCGTTTACATATCCTTCCTAAAACACCAAAGTGCGAATATTTCCAAACACCTAAATTAGCTAAAATTTAGAACATGTTACAAAACTATATTTTCTAGAATTTCAGAAGAGTACTTTTAATATTGGCCGGTTATTTTTCACACAGCGACGTTAACTATGCAATTACCCGTACTTCTATCATACACTAGGCCTATTTGTAGAGGTTAAGCGTCAATGGTAAGAGCACAGTGTATTGTGTATAGGAAAACGGACAGTAACTGCAGTATGGTTGACATAATAATTATATACAACCATCATACAATTGAATTAGAATGCCACAGTGACGTAGCGGGGGGGGGGCAGCTTCCCCCATGTGGAACATCTTTTCCCCTGTGGGATGCTGTATTTTTAGACCATTTTTGACAATACCGGTATTTGACAACTTTCGTCAAATGTTGCCCCCTTCCCATAAAATCACCTTGCCCTCTGTGGCCCAGGCTTGTATCCCAACCCACCAAAAAACATTCTCTCATTTATACTTAGCACTCGACACGTCTTCATTGTCCGATTGAAATTATGGTAAACATGGTAAAAGTCGTGTGAATCAGAGACTAGTTCAGATACTAGCTTCGATCTTCAAGCATGTCAAGTTGTTCAGCATCTTGTCAGCGGACTGTACCCGGAGGACTGTTAAGATGAAATTCAGCTATTCGGGACGTGTGGTTTAAAGTGAAAATAATCGTGTATCTTCACTTTGCCTAAAATAGTTTTCATACCACTTGGCGCTTTTGACTTTTTCTTCCCTTTCCTCTTTTTAATATTCTTCGTAAATGCGCTTCGTAAACATTGCACGCACTTGCAACTTGGACGATGATTTGTGAAATAGGAAAACGTATAAGGTCTTGTCATGCGGTGATTGAATTCCTCTAAATCAAATGGCATGTTCCTTTCACGTGCTTTAGCAAGAGCTTGAACATATGCTTGGCCCCATGGATCACCAGTGGTGCCGCTTGGAAGAGTCCGCTCAGAGAAATTACGATATAGGGATGAGGAGTCTAAATCAAAATCATACATATCTTCATCGCTATCATTATCTTCATCTTCATCAGATTTTTTCAAGGATTCGCTTTCTTCCATATCATGATCGCTTTCATCCTTCGAATGATTCGAAACATGTTCAGAAGAAGGCCTAGATGGTTCATCTTCAGATGAATCAGACACCACACCAGCTGGTTTGGAAACTGATTGTCTGTGAAATTGGCTTAAAACACTATAACTTCTTTTAAATGAATCTGTGTTCGGATTTCGCTTTTCAACTTTTTCTTCAACATGAGTTGAGGTAGCTTTAGAGGGAACTATTTTGCTTTCCGGTTCGGTGATACATTCATCAAGAGTCTTAGCACCGGTCTGAAGAGACAAATCCACCACATCATGGTGGTACTTTACAACAGGAGGGACAGTTGGATTCCCGCAAGGTCTTCGACGGGTCGAAGATCCACCATAATCAGATGGTTGTGGAGGTTTACGATTAACATGAGATCGGATTGGTACTGTTTCAGATTTCTTTGGCTTAGGCAATCGGAAATCAGCAATCTGATGAGTTGAACGTTTGCGTTGACGACGAGGTTTTGGTTCGTCAGAAGTTGGTTTCTTTCGTTTCGGTCTTGGATTGTCAAGTTGTGGCCACCCTTTGAATGAATTATCCGGTCGTTGTTGTCTCTTCGAGTAAATCTTTTTCTCAACGGGGTCTTTATTTTGCCAACTTCCTATAAAAACATCGCTATCACGAGCGATAGGGTATGAGAAATTCAAATTACCAACACCCTGTTCAGAATGTCTTGCATGAACTTGGTTAAAACTTGGATAACCACCGGACAAGAATGGAACGGTGGGAGCTGAGAATCTGAGCGGGCGACTTTCCCATTCTTCGTCATGTTTTCTGTGCCTATCCCTCCTGTTATAGAGTTGTGGTTCCGAGAGTCTGGTCGGGGCTGAAGCCGTATGCGATGCCTGGCTTGATCTGCCATGTTGGAGTTGCGTGTGGTAGTTGCTTCTGTACAGATTTTCGTACGGTATTCCACGGTAAGGCTATGAAAATAGAAAAGAAAAGATGTTACTTCAAATCTTCAACTGGATAATTCTGTGCACTTCATTCGTGGGAAAGTATTCCAACGCGGTATTTGTGGTATCCCATATGTGTTTAAAATGGCAAAGATTACCAAAAAGCCCATATTAGTCACCCAAAGATCATAACTGTTGGAATTATTTTCGCAAGAAATTCTACTTCTGAAGTATGATAGCCTGTAGATTCTAATGATGCAGTTTCACCCCGCCCCGAAGACACTTCAAAATCACCACTAATCGTTAGCTTTCGTCTTTATACATCAAGATGATGTAAAAGCCTACATATGTTGCCGACAGTTGCGAAATGTCTCCAGCGAACCCAAATTTGATGTATGAAACATTAATCTATTACCAGAAATGTTTAGGAACCCCAAAAGTTCGACGACGGCCTATAAACAAAACGAATGTATTTTCGTTATCAAGGAGGAAGGGTCAAAAAGACCAAATACGTTTAATTTTGTGAACAATTCTTAAATGTCGATTTGATCTATCGGATTGGAATTTGTGAAACTTGCGTTTCAGGGAGGGGCCGGGATGGGTTCGCCTCCTAATGCAAACGCTTTTGTAAATAAGACAATCAAAAGACACTCCTGTTCATTAATTGTTCTGCAATCATGCGAATAAAATAGGGTTGTTAGCTCATAGCAAACAAACACACACTTAAACCAAGCAACAAACTTACTGGTACAACGATGTCGAGTTGTCTTGATGCATTGAGTAAGGCAGCAACCCTTCGCTGATCACGCCGGATTTCTGTCAAGTTTAACGGTGCCGTCATCATCTTGACATCATGGCCAACGGTGATGACCAACTTCTTGTCCGGCTTCTTGTATGATCCATGCCAACTGTTCTAGATATTGTGCACATTTTGTGGGACATCTGCATGTTTAAAAAGAAGAGATATTGCTATAATAATGTATGATGCATTCAAAATGATGAAATTTAGGCCTAACTGTGGATAAACTTCTCGCACATCAGGGGAAGGATTAAATGGACGACAAATATCAAATCTTCTATTCTTCCGCTTCTGATGACAGGTTCGATTATAGAAGGCTGCAGACATGTCGGAGGTTGCAGGTTCAATTACTGAACACGATAGACTTCCAGCCTTTGAGTAAAGTCCACCATGCAGTGGCATGGCCAGGGAGGAGCGGGAAGTTGCCCCCCCCCCCGAAATTTTCAGGGATGAAAATGGCAACGGCAAAGAGCAAAGTGTCATTAAAATGACTACAAATTGGACAAATGGGGACAACACAATTTGGCTTTGCCCACCCATCATGTCCATACTAAAAAACTGGTCACGTTGCTGCCTTCATGCTGTATTATAAAGAACAGCTTTGTCCGAGACGAATGAGCTACGAAATACGTAGAGTTAACAGATGGGGTTGACAGAGGCAAATTAATTTTTTTAACTTTTACGTCCAACATATTCCCAAAATGCTAGCAAGCAAAGATGATCCTGAAAAACCGTTAGCTAGCTATACTTACATATGTATCCAAAGTCTGATGATAGAACAAAAGTGGTGTATTCCGTAAGCATTTGAAAATGACTGATAAACCTTGATCATTAGCTATCAGACCAGTGCCAAAGTTGCAATGTTTTGACGTATGTTTGCTTAACACTGACAACAAATGTAACGGTCTACGGTTACATTCATACACCGTTACAATCCTAACTGGTCATCGATGACCACTTAAACTATTGACATATCGACACACTCACCACCACCTCAATGTTGCTAAGTAAAAGCTACAATCTCGCAAATATTTGACAAGCAAATACTTAATGCATAAAATTGGCAATGCAAAGCTGCTCAAACAAACAAATAAAGTGTGACGAGGGCGAGGGTAGCCAACATTGGACGTTATTGAAGATCTTTAATGCTCTGCATGCTAGCCATGCGCTTCAACGGAAAAAGTTCCAAGTTTTGAAATATTTTCTCAAAATATCAAAAGCTATCTTAAGAACTACTGAACCAATACTAGGCTTGTTTGTACTGATTTTAATGTATCTTTCATGCTGATTCCAAATATGGTCATGACAATTTACATTTCTGAAATTTTTGAATTTTTTAAAAATATTTGAAACATGTCGTCTGCAGTCGACACCCGCGTGAAGAGAATTAAGAATTCGAAATAGAAAAAGTAATGTACCCTACATACTTCCATTTATGATTAAAACATCTCTCACTTGATATCTCAACTTTGCCATGTAAGAACTTTTGCGATAGTCGTGGTGGCTCCGGGCTGTGGCTCTGAACACGTTGAAAATGATTGTTGGAAGTGCAAAAATGAAGAGAGATACTTCAACAAGTGGTTTCCCAGGTGGTTTCTTGTGTAGATTTGTCTTGCATGAAAATTTGGTATATAACATCACATCCAGGTCAAAATGCAGTAACTAAAACGTGTTGAAATATTACCATCAGCGGTGCATCCCCGGGGTGCATCATTCAAAAGTTAAGTTGTAATCGGAGTCATTGTTCGTGCTAATTCTTTGCATGTATAATTAACAACTTCTAAACAAGAGAAGGAATCTTCTTTCAGTCGACATTGAGACGGTGGATATACAATTTAGTTTATGTATATGTTATTGCTATGGGGACAGACAGTGAAGACAATAAGTGATGCATGATGAAATGTGCTCCTTACTTGTAGATGGTTACATTTTTCCGGGTCATTGCTCTATTCATCATTAGGCTTATTTGGGCTATTTATATCAATTGCATTTCAAATAGAGCAACCTGTCGATGTGCAGGCCTCACTACAATAATTTAAAGTTAGGAATATGGTAAGTTACATAATCATGGGTCATTTTGCCGAAAGGTGGAGGGAGAGGGCACATGAACCCCTGCCCTCCCCGGATCGACGCCAATGTAAGTACTTAACAGGGGTTGTGTTACTAAGATCATGCAAGTGATTCATAGCCGTTGATAGCATTTATGCCGATTTTGCACATTTCCCTTTTCAATTGTTGAAACAAAATGCCACAAAACCAAAACCAGACACAAACTTGTCCCCGGAAACATTGTACTGAAATCTTTAATATTTCTCGTTCATTCAGTAATCCGTACCAAACACATGATGACCTACCTTATGAAACTAAGCCGAAGTCTTTCGTAATATCCATAACTTATGGACCTTGGCATATCCAATAAGTTTCTAACGTCAATGTCTCTTTATATTATAATCGTTTCAATATCTGTGGTTCTGCTTGATAGCATTCTTTTTTAATTCTTTGAAGTTGTATACATGCCAATGATTGTCATTTCCCCTCATCTTGACATACACGCAAGATGCACTTTAGCAAAATGGAGGAGGGGGCATCGTACAAAAGGTGTTTTATTGATATCTAGCGATTGGCACTTTACAATCAATATTGCGGAACGTAATAAAATAATGCTTTGTTACATCTTTGGGCAAAGGTGTCTCAACATTTGTAAGTTGAAAGTAAAGATTTCGTTTAGAAGTCATAAAAGCTAAGTTATAATATAATACCTTCAGTATGTTCAGCCAGAGCCGGAGAACATCTTTCTCATCGTCTCTGGTTGAGCTTTGCAGTAGCAACTTTGGGTCTCATCACTTGTTGAAAATTAAATTATCTATAGACATTAGACAGTGTTAGACAAACACTTTTACGCCTAGAAAAACGATTTTCTGCCATTACAATCAATGTTATCAAAAGAAACAATTTATTATTACAAGGACAAATAATTTGAAGTATGTCTTGTCATATTCTGATATTTCAATAAACATGATAAAACAAACATGGGGTGATAACGAAATGAAAGGGGAAGGAGCCATGGGGAAGGACACGAGAATCGACCTTCTTCTCTTCGAATCCTTTTGAAAGTAGACTGAACGTTCTATATGTATAACGGACGTCTGGTCTTTTAAACCAGACGTCCGTGAAACGTTAACCGATGGGAGCCATCACTCTATTTAGGATGTTCTATGGAGAATCTCCAGAACTCCTTCAACACCTGTTACCAGACCGTATGATCCTCGATCCTCGTCTGCGGCACCAAGCGGTCAAAATTACAAGATCCAACCTGGTCTGGTTAGCCACCAGAGATCATTGCTTCCATCCTCAGCTCACATATAGGCCTAGAATGCTCCAAATTACCTCCAACCAGAATAGGCTGAGCTTCAAGCAGGAGGTTAAAACTATCTTGGCGCCAACCCATCAGCGCTACAATGTATCACACTGGTAGCTTGCATATAGTTCAGACATAAAAAACAACAACATGATGACGCATTCTGAACACCTGAGACGAGTCTTATAGCTGAACTTTGTTTGTCCCATTTTCCTCAAAATATGTATTCACTTTTCTGAAGCGCCTTTTCGTTTATTGAACGTTTCACCCAAATATAATTTAAAAACCAAGCAAATGTAAAATTGCACTGAGGATGATATAAATTTCACCATTTTTACTTTTGAACCCCTTTTGAACGCATGCATGACGTGGAGTTCCATGAAGTGTTCAAAATGAGCGTTGCATAAACCTAGCAAACACAAAACGTTTTACAACAAACGTATAAACATGATTAATGTCGGGTTAGTATAAAAACGTTTTAATAACATTCTAAAAACATTTGTGAAAACTTAATGTAAAACATTTTAAACAGAATGTTATTAGTGTTGATAAAATATTTTGCAAAAATGTTTGCCAAAAATATTTTACAATAACGTTTTAAAAACGTTTTCATTACCTTTATTCATGTTAAGAACATTTTGTGTGTTTGCTGGGAAATGCATTAACCTAACAGTCATGACAATTGCGTCAATCCATCTTGAAAAGTGTAGGGGGTTGGCATGAATTGTCAAAAAGTGGCTAAAAAGAACAAAAAAATGTAATTTGCCAAAGGTGTAGGGGCACGTCACCGTGCCACTGCCAGCATTTCAGCATTGTCGCTCAATGCCCACTCAAGAGTCAGTGTTATGTCTCCAGTTTTGAATAATGAACGCCAGTACTCTACCTCCATGGTTAAACAGTTGAAACCATGCAACATTCAAATTCAAAAACTCATTAACAGCAGTGTCAAAACGGTACTCCATACATGAACAGACGATGAAGTTGTTCATATAATGCAATATAATTGTTCATTCCTTTTTACACAAGGCGTCCGTTTCATTTAGATGTACGGAGTGTTCGGAACTTCGGACTGTCGCGAAAGATTGCAGCACCCGCAATTTCGAGGCCCGAGTTTTTGGGACGCTCGCAAGGTTTTAATTTCTGACCTTTCTTTCCTCTCATCCCTTTAGGACAGTGGCGGCACCAGGGGAATCCACCAACTTGGTTCCCCCTGTTAGCTCCTGTTACCCTCAGTCAGAACAATAACAACAAAAAGACCCACAAAAATCCCGCTATTTGGGACAAAAAATGAAAAATGTTGGCAATTGTTCAGGTTTCCCCCTAAATTAAGTGACATTAGGGCCTAATGTCACTTTCCTCCTCGGAAAAAATTCCTGGTACCGCCACTGCCTAATCCTTTCTGTCACAAGTAAGCAAATTTACGGTACCTCAGTACATTTAGGGAATGGGTTTAGTATACAAGCAAACAACAAAATATAAAACGTACCGTGCCGTTAAAATGTGTCAACGTTCATTTTTCTCCACATTTACTGACTCTGGGGGGAACATACACTTCTCTCCATCAACTTTTATCAGAGAGCATTTTGCTCTTACAAACCATCATAGAATCCGACCAACAATGCTCTAAGAATTAACACATTACTATGTCATGCATATTTACGTCACATTTTGTGGATTTCGAACTCTTGATCCTTTGGGCCTTTGCCACCAACCTGGGGTCCGTCGTCATGGTAATCATAAACAATTCCAAAGACCGTGGGTTTAGGTTTCCATTGACTAATTACAATAGCCTTTGTTCAAAGAGCTAAATATAAATAAGAATACTTACCATTGTAATCGTTGGCAGCACCAGTCAAAATCAAACGTCATGCATTGTCTTCACTTTATCTAAAAACAGTATCATATTTTGAAAGTCGCTGTCTGTCTCTGGTAGTAGATTACGGAATTGCTACTGCAAAATGGTCGTGATGAGCTGTGATGTTAGCACTTGGTATATTCTCTGACTTTTAAGTTATCGGATCACGTTACAGCATTTGGATCTTCAAATGATAGTCATATTATAACGACCAATAGATAAATGACTGACTATCATTGAAGACTGAGTTTCGCAGTCTACATTAGGATACAATTGATAATGGTGTTAGATCTGAATGCACGAATGTGAATAAAAGATACGTGACACACCAGTTGTGATAGTATATGTACTATGGCTTCAATTGCAGAAGTCAATCATTAAATTGAATTGAAATCAAATGAATAACATAATGAATGCGAACAATGCTTTCATATAGAGCAATAAATATAGCATCAATGCGTATTGATAAGTTGAAAATCATTAATTAAAATCTAATTGAAATGGTCACCGATGGTATGTGGCCTGGAACACAGCGTCATCAATACCGGCATTGAGTAAATCAATGTTTGACTTACTGCCATTGAAATTGATTTTTCTATATATTTTTCGATATCAAAAGAAAAGCGTTGGTGTATGAAAATTAATAAACCATACTCGAACATTTTCTTTGCACCAATCATGATTACTATCTCAGAGATGGCATTTACAAAACATCACTATGATCATCTGTAATCTGTATATCTATATAGGCCTATATTTATCATCATCATCACCATCCGTTTTCTTCTATTTGCTTCTTTTTCTTCTTTACACACCTAATGATTAAAGGCCTATTCAGTGATCTCAGCGAAGGTGTAAAACAAATAAAATGTTTATAAATTGCCTAAGAGTGAAGGATTAGTCATTAAATTTGTCATTAAGTATTTTTTGCTATGAAAAATTGAAAAAAAAAAAACAAACGAGGAAAATAGCAATATTGACCAAGTTGAAGCCCAATTCAAATACATGAGTTCATTTCTATACTTAAGTATAGAAATTACAGATTCATGTAAAATGTCTCAGTTTGTTTTTAATACATGGATTTCGGCTTAGTTACCAGCAGGCTATGTTTTTACATCTATGACACTAAGGTGCAAAAATCTGAATTTTGATGATTTTTACAATCCCTTCGGATGAGCGAACCACTGAATGGGCTTTTTTAAAGGTTGGTTCGTGCTTTAAGGGTAGACGAGGTATTGGTTGGTCGAAGCAACCTAAAAATCGATTTTATTATCTAGATCAATATATTATTGAAAAATAACACCTTGATGTTTTGCAAAAGTTCATTCTACAAATCGTATACTTTGCAAACTTGCTTAATTTATTGTTGTTAATGAGTTATGTACGTTTTACAAAAGTGTTGTTGTGTCAGTCCTCTTTACAACGAAACTCAAGAACCGCAGCACCTATAAAAGTATATCTGTGATATTTTAATTCTTCTACACACTCGCTATGAATTGAGCAATACAGTTTTCGCCAAAGCTCACTACCATTCGTAAGATGCTGTGAACTACCAAATCACAACAGTTTAAAATAATTAATAACCTTAATTCACGAATTGGTTCATTACTTTTGATGTACACATCATTAGCTTGTTAATTTAGTTTTCTACTGTAACTCTGGAGAACACAAGAAACCTCTAAAGGGTGACTTATTCCATTGGGGTCCAGGGGTCCAATCCCGGGGTCCAATTATTATTATTGTTAGACTATGCCATAGTCCAGGCCTTGCCGTTTGAGGCGAGCGATTGCTCTCGCTCGCCACCGCTCGCCCAAACTCCATTTCTAGCGAGCGATTTTCCACTCGCCACACTATATATCGCTCGACTCGAATCTCCAAAAATCAGCCATCGAACCAGCCAATTCAGTATTTAATCGATTCTGTGCCCTCTTTAACATGTCTAAGCGGAGAAAGTCACAAAGTTTAGCGCGCTTCGCGCGAATTTCAACATAAATACCGTTTTAAGACCGTAGCTCTACTTGATCATAGTATGCACCCAAATTAGTGGTATTTGTGCAATTTCGACCACTCGCCTGGCATCCTGCTAGCGAGTGATTAACCACTCGCCTTTAAAATCTAGACGGCAAGGCCTGTAGTCGATTTTTTTGGGGGAGGGTATGCCGATGAACGCTTTCATTTTTACTCGATGTTTTTAAAATGTAAATAGTCAAACCTAGGCATATAAAATGCGCCTGTCACACTACACCGAATAGGTCTTCCGTACAAGAAACGGATGGTATTTTAGTAAATCCGTTGTTGTTCGTCAATGATCGTTTTATGTTCTTTTTATGTCCTGCTATCATCCGCCAAATGCGTTTCGTGTTAGGTGATGTTCGTTGAGTCCGTCGGCAAGTTTTGTGCATGCACAAAACTTGAAACGGAGTGTACCGAATACACATGTTCGGTATTTATCCGATGTGTGTTCGTATGGTGCTGCATATTGCCGGAGTTTGTTCGCTCTCCTTTCGTTCATGTTCGTTCTTTGTTCGTTGCACTCGGCCCGTGTTCGTTGCAAATACATTCCTGTGAGGCCTTCACCACCGGATAGCATATTTTTTTTTTCGGTGATGTACGTTGACCCAGACCGTGTTAGTGTCACACTACACCGGATCGGTCTTCCGTATAAGAAACGGATGGTATTTTAGCAAATCCGTTAGTGTTCGTCAATGTTCGTTTTATGTTCTTCATATGTCCTGCTATTATCCGCCAAATGCGTTTCGTGTTAGGTGATGTTTGTTTAGACCGTCGACAATACGTTTCAAGTTTTGTGCATGCACAAAACTTGAAACGGAGTGTGCCGAATACACATGTTCGGAAGTTGTCCGATGTGTGTTCGTACTATTCTGTATATATACCCTGGGTTTGTTCGTTATTCTTTCGTTTATATACCGCAGGTGTTTGCAAGGTTTCGCAGGCGCTTGTGCCCGATGTAGGCCTATGGCGAACATGTGCATCGATCATGGGGGTGGGCTTTCTGAAGGGTGACTGACAAGTAGAAAAAAGGGGGAAAGGAGAGAAAAAAGAAAAGAAAGTGAGAAAAATTGAAGAGAGAAGAGAAGAGAAAAGTTAAATTGCACGTAATTTAGTAGGCCTATGCATGTAAGTAGTATTGAGGAGGGGCACTTTCTGAAGGGTAGAGGACGCAATATCAAATTCCTACCAGTTTTAGTGATTGACAAGAAAGAAAAAGAAGAGAAAACATGGAAAAGGTTAAATTGTACGTTATTGAGTAGGCCCAGGATAGTATATAGTAAGCCTAAGTATAGGCCTGTGATTATTATAGGCAGTGCTTAAATGTGGTTCCTTGGCCCAAAAGCCTGTGAAAATTACTGCCCGCCCGTCGATATGTAGGGCCCGTGACATTTTGTCACCAAAGTCAGTATTTAAGACGGACTTATGTCTATTACTGACTTTAACATATCAATCCATGCATGCTTTACCTGAAATTACGAGTCTGAAGTCTTATATCTAAGTGTCAGTGGATCAGTGTAACATTTTAAATTTTGCAAATTCAGTTCGGGCCTTCTTTGTTTTTTTTGTTTAAGGCAATAATAGTGTAAAAATGATGAACCAAAAAAATTTTCCAAATTTTCCATTTTTAAACTAAATTTTTACACAATAGGCCTAGGCCTAATAATGTAAATAGGCCCTACAGTCCCCATGCAAATGGCTTCAATTGGACCTTCATTTTGAAAAATGGACAAGTCTTCCTTTTTTCTTCTGCTATGGACATCCACGTGTTATTTTTAAAACAATTGTTTATATTATACGATAATGGTGAAAACTTTTCAATGGCTTCGATTAGGCTTTCGTTTCACCAATTTGCGGCTGTTTCAAACTAAAATAGTACCCAATAATAGTGCTAAAATTGATCCAAAAAATGACAAATGGCTTCAATTGGGCCTTCATTGTCCAAAGGTTTCTCACCTCTATTGCCCCCGGACGCTGGTTGCCCTGATATATCAGATTTGTAGCCCTTTTGTACTTATTAGCCAATATTTGACCATTTTCGTCAAAGTTTTCCCCCTTAAAAGTTGTCTTTCCCCACTTTGTTCACCCTCTGAAAAAGTGCTTGCTACGTCACTGCCTCTAAGGGGTCAAAAACCCTCTCAAACACCTTCTCCTCCCCCACTTTTCTGATAGGGTGGACGTCCCTGTTGGTGCCACATGCCACGGATTCGCCGGTCATTTGTCGGACGTTGAACGATTGAATATAAAACGCCTGCAGGATTATTAGCGGCCACAACGCATAGAGAGACGAACGGGAATCGGACCCCCAAATCCGGACATTTGTCGGACGTTGACCCCCAAATCCGGTCATTTGTCGGACGTTGAACGATCGAATATAAGACGCCTGCAGGATTATTAGCGGCCACAACGCATAGAGAAACGAACGGGAATCGGACCCCAAATCCGGTCATTTGTCGGACGTTGAACGATCGGATATAAGACGCCTGCAGGATTATTAGCGGCCACAACGCATAGAGAGACGAACGGGAATCGGACCCAAAATCTCACCGAATCTTCTGCCGGACTGGGGGTTTTCCACCGAATAAAATATTTTTGTATTCGGTGATGTACGTTGATCCAGTCCGTCGTAGTGTGACAGACCTATAATTACAAGTGGTCTCATTTTCAGTGACCGTACCATAAAATTTTGATAGTTAGCAAACGTGCTTACTATCTAGCACTTTTAAAACATGCAAACATGAAGAGCCCCATAGGGTTTTTAGCAAATCATCCATACACATAGTTAAGCCTATATACGAACAAGTAAATGACGTTTTTCAAAGTTGAAAATCTTTTAAAAACCAGATTGTCTCAGCATCAGGGAAACTTGGGCATTCATGTGCGGCCAAGTCTGGACAATTATCCTATCAGTTCCACTTGAGCCATATCACACCTCTTGAAAGTTTATGCTATTGATTTGGGTCATGGTATTGGAATGATGTAGGAGTTGTTGTGTTGTTATAGCAACAATCCCAGATTCCTGGCCATTCAGATGGCACTTTAGTGGGGTGCAGCCAATCAGGTCTCTGCTTTAATTCCATTTCTTTTGTTGTGTTCACACCTTTCTTAGTAAGCCACTTGCATTTGCTCCTCCGATCATACTACGCTTTGTATGGAGTCTCGTCAATACCTGATGAGACTCGTCTGTAGATTGTCTCCACTTTCTACTACGCTTTTAAAGGGAAATGTATGCTTTTTATGGATTTTCTTCAAATCCTGAAGAATCTCGTCTGTAGATTGTCTCCACTTTCTACTGCGCTTTGTATGGGGTCTCGTCAATACCTGATGAAACTTGTCTGTAGATTGTCTCCACTTTCTACTACGCTTTTTAAGGGAAATGAATGCTTTGTATGGAGTTTCTTCAAATCCTGAAGAATCTCGTCTGTAGATTGTCTCCACTTTCTACTACGCTTTGTATGGAGTATCGTCAATACCTGATGAAACTTGTCTGTAGATTGTCTCCACTTTCTACTACGCTTTATGTAGAGTAATTTATGCTTATTTGAAGTATCTTTTTGGCTTGATTGTTTTTGTCAGTGGATTATTTCATTTATTAATATATTTTTTATAGTAAATTTTGGCTGACTTTTAAATAATTACCAGCTTATATAGGGATTTAAAGATTTAATTCATTGATAGAGTTGGCATTGTTTCTTCTTTTGGAGATTTCTGTTTATTTAATAATTGCGTTATAAATATTGTTTTCCAATTCAATCCTCTGTTTGATCCAAAGAGGTAGGCCTATCTGTATTTGCTTAAGATGAAATTTGGTTAAATGTGATACAGACGTCAATTCTTGCATGTCCAGCCTTTATGGTTGGCTTGTTGTACACATTTTTCCAATAATTCTTGTATTGTGTTATTAATAATATTTATTGGAAGATAAATAATTCAGTATGGTTATCTCTATTTATATTATGTCTTAACTGCTATGAAAGTGCTATGATTATTATATTATTATTATATTATGAAATCTATCATTATTTATCTCAATTATATTTATGTATATGAATATAAAATTGTTGAATGGTCATAAATAGCTTAATAAATGGTCCTCATGATCGGGAGGGCAATGCGGAGTCTAATCATTGCTTTGGTGTTGTGTTTTCCTGATGTCTCGAGACAATCGGCAAATGTGTGTCTCAACTCCATCAGCTCAGTTGGTAAAGCGCCATACTTGGTCAATTTCATGTTTTCAAAAGCGTTCGATAGTAAGCACATAATGCTAACTATCGAGTTTTTACGGTATATTTCCGACTAAAGCTAGCAAGAAATAGACAGAGGGAGTACGTTCACTCAAAATAATGGATGTGGAAAATCTTTTAAATGTGCCCAAATCAGGGTTTATGTATAAGCCAGAGCATCCAACTATTATTATACGATGGATAAGTGGACTGCGGAGAAGTCTATGATCCTATGGAAATTATGTCCAGACGTCAATCTTACAGGGCACATCATGTCAGTACTTTTAGATTCAGTAGGCCTATTTAGATTCTAAATATTTCCAACAGCACCGGAACGGATTGGGTCAGATGGGGGTTGACACCCAACTATTTTGACACCGAATGCAAGCTACATCAGTTTCAATTTTATTTACTTATAAATGCATGCAATTTGTACACGGGATAGACATATTAATGTCCCCTCCAAAGGACAGGGTATTCCCATGGTTCCTTTGCTCATATGTATCACGGGGAGAGTGAAAGTCTGAATTTAATCTACAGATGTGACCAATTGAATCCAGTACCCCTCAAGTCAATACCTTAGTAAGTTGCCGCTGTCAGGAATCAAACCCAGGACATCATGCACCAAAGGTGTGTACTCTAACCACTGCGACATTTTAGATCTTTTGGATTTTGTTGATGGTCAAAATAAAAAATCAAATTAATAGTTATTTTGACCATCAAGTTTCTCTTTAATATAATATTAATCAAAAGCTTATTGGTATAAGAAGTTGTTGAAAATCAGTAATGAAATAAAGACCTCTTGCAAACACATCACGATGTCTTTCCCCCTGTGGGATGCTAGCCGCCATGATATTTTTATTTGTAGGCATTTTTGTACATTTTAGCCCATTTTGACAATTTTCTGCTCCTCTCCCCATTGAAAATAGCCTTGCTCTCCCTGAAAAAGTCCAGGCTTTGCTACTGAAACGCATATATAAGTTAGAGAATTGGTTTTTATCCAATGAGAATCGTAAACACGCATGGGTAACTTTGACAGTCACTTACATTATTACAAGTTATTACTCCCTACATAAATCAGAAATTTATTTTTTAAAGCAAAATTCCAAAGAAAATTAGTTTCTGATAAGTTAATATAAAGGTGAACTTTTGTAGCAAGTGACCTGTCAAAGATGTCCTTGCATGCCACGGTTATACCCATTTTACTGTAGTTTAAATAAAAATAGTTCTTTTCAAAGCTTTAGTTTTAAATCATTTGATAAGCATTTGATTTTGTAAAATTTTAAAAGAATGAGATGTTATAAATGTCTCTGTATAAATTAACATTTATCACTTATTTATCTGCTCGTATGTATCTGCTCATATTGATTATGATAACAAGTCTGACATCCTTAATGTTCAACAATTAAATGAGAAGCGAAAATAAAAAATAGAAAGAAAAAAAAAATATATAACTTCGAGATGGGAAAAATGTTTTGTGCAATATATATTATTTATATAGATGACTCGGCACCACAGACATACTGTAAATCCATTAGAATTATATACGATCTCATCAAGACAAATAAACACCAATTTTGTTCACCTACCAATTTCTTAAAACAATTTTTGTATCACTTTGTTAACCCCAACTGGTTTTCATTGTCAAAAACAAATGAAAATAAAATGGTGTTACATCTTTGTCACCCAGGAGCTCTACCCAAATGCATTGTTCAGTCATCTACACATGTAAATTATGCATGATGGCTTATGAACATACATCTTTGTGCCACTAAGCCTCTTGCAACCTAAATGCAATCATTCACATGGAAGGACATGCATCTTTGTGTCGCTGAGCCCATAGTTATCTACGGGCAATCATTCACACAGGAGTTGAAAGACATACGTCTTTTTGCTGCAGAATGAGCTCCTAGATATCTAAAGGTAATCATTCATAGGGCAACTAATGGACATATGTCTTTGTGCTGCTGAATGAGCTCCTAGATATCTAAAGGTAGGGATGACCATCATAATTTCATGTTGCCGCTATTGCTACAAAAGATTGTTTTCTGGAAGGAACTCATCAACAGAAGTATTTTGGTGGTTAAATGGTCAAAATCGGTCAACAACTTTTTGAATTATGACTTTTCAAAGTTTCCCATTCTGACCGGTCATTGAACGAAATAAATTGACAAAGTCTAAAAATAGCAATGTGAGCAAAATTGGTATAAGCATATATTTACCTTTTTATATTTCTTTATTTTAATATATGCAAACATGAAACAAGCATATTGTGAAAGTATCAAAGGGGTTTCTTATGAAATGGCACTTTACTACTCAATAGCATTAAGTATTTCTTCAAACCGAGGCACTGAAATCATGCTTTTAGAAAACATTTGCCAAAAATCATCCATAATGGCCGAAGTGGCACAAAATCAAAAGTCCAGGTGAACTTTTTTTCCACAACAATATACACTACACATAAGAAAAATACTAATGTACTACAAGGGATTTTCAACATAGGAATCCAAACAATCAAGTACCAACATGCACAGCTTTGTCCTGATATCACTTCTGGGGTTTTAACAAAATGTTTAACCTCTATTGTGATTGGCAGCAGCATAAGGTATCTCTTTGATAGCTGATAATGCCCAGCCATTCAGCAAGTGGCTAATAACTGACCTTGATAGGCTTGAATGAATACTGTCATCTGCTACAAAACCATCACACTCCAGGAACTGGTCACTCCATATGCTACAGGGAGCACAGTACTTTAACAATGGAGTGAAAGACTTATTATTGATTAGGCGCGTATTTTAAAAGTACAGCTCCTGTGCGTGTATAGCAGCAAGTCAGTGCAGATGGTATAAATATAAGAAAATGTTTAGGGTTGAAATCAGGTGAAAAATACATCGAATGGGCACGAAACTTCACATTAATGTTCAGAAAGGTGTCTTCTTAGCATGATTCGAAAGGAGTATGGAAATTCCAAAGGGAAGCTGGTGATTTAATTTGTAACTCGAGATCTACTTGTTCAATTTTTAAACCTTTTTACAGAGGGTACGATAGAGGTATTACTGGCAACTCTGCCAAATTACAGCTCAGTAGGCCACGTTTTTCACCTGAAATTATTGACATGAATATTTTGTGCCATTCTTGAGCAGTGCTGAACTCAGCCACTGGCAATTAAGCGCACTGTGGCGATGGACCAATTTTGACTCGCACTTACAGGAAAATTAAATAAGTTATGTTGCTGTAATTTGCAAGATAGTTACAAAATATAATTGGCATTAACATCTCCCATTTTTACAGAAAAATTATGAAAAATAAAAGAATGAGCTCAATTTAGAAATGTCTGTGCAAGCAGTGCACAGTTGAGCTCCCTGCATGTCTATGGGAGTGTTCTAATCAAGTTGATGGTTCATTGGTCATCCCTACTAAAGGTAATCATTCATAGGGCAACTAATGGACATGTCTTTGTGCTGCTGAATGAGCTCCTAGATATCTAAAGGTAATCATTCATAGGGCAACTAATGGACATATGTCTTTGTGCTGCTGAATGAGCTCCTAGATATCTAAAGGTAATCATTCATAGGGCAACTAATGGACATGTCTTTGTGCTGCTGAATGAGCTCCTAGATATCTAAAGGTAATCATTCATAGGGCAACTAATGGACATATGTCTTTGTGCTGCTGAATGAGCTCCTAGATATCTAAAGGTAATCATTCATAGGGCAACTAATGGACATATGTCTTTGTGCTGCTGAATGAGCTCCTAGATATCTAAAGGTAATCATTCATAGGGCAACTAATGGACATATGTCTTTGTGCTGCTGAATGAGCTCCTAGATATCTAAAGGTAATCATTCATAGGGCAACTAATGGACATATGTCTTTGTGCTACTGAATGAGCTCCTAGATATCTAAAGGTAATCATTCATAGGGCAACTAATGGACATATGTCTTTGTGCTGCTGAATGAGCTCCTAGATATCTAAAGGTAATCATTCATAGGGCAACTAATGGACTTATGTCTTTGTGCTGCTGAATGAGCTCCTAGATATCTAAAGGTAATCATTCATAGGGCAACTAATGGACATATGTATTTGTGCTGCTGAATGAGCTCCTAGATATCTAAAGGTAATCATTCATAGGGCAACTAATGGACTTATGTCTTTGTGCTGCTGAATGAGCTCCTAGATATCTAAAGGTAATCATTCATAGGGCAACTAATGGACATATGTCTTTGTGCTGCTGAATGAGCTCCTAGATATCTAAAGGTAATCATTCATAGGGCAACTAATGGACATATGTCTTTGTGCTGCTGAATGAGCTCCTAGATATCTAAAGGTAATCATTCATAGGGCAACTAATGGACATATGTCTTTGTGCTGCTGAATGAGCTCCTAGATATCTAAAGGTAATCGTTCATAGGGCAACTAATGGACATATGTCTTTGTGCTGCTGAATGAGCTCCTAGATATCTAAAGGTAATCATTCATAGGGCAACTAATGGACATTTGTCTTTGTGCTGCTGAATGAGCTCCTAGATATCTAAAGGTAATCATTCATAGGGCAACTAATGGACATATGTCTTTGTGCTACTGAATGAGCTCCTAGATATCTAAAGGTAATCATTCATAGGGCAACTAATGGACATATGTCTTTGTGCTGCTGAATGAGCTCCTAGATATCTAAAGGTAATCATTCATAGGGCAACTAATGGACTTATGTCTTTGTGCTGCTGAATGAGCTCCTAGATATCTAAAGGTAATCATTCATAGGGCAACTAATGGACATATGTCTTTGTGCTGCTGAATGAGCTCCTAGATATCTAAAGGTAATCATTCATAGGGCAACTAATGGACTTATGTCTTTGTGCTGCTGAATGAGCTCCTAGATATCTAAAGGTAATCATTCATAGGGCAACTAATGGACTTATGTCTTTCTGCCGCTAAGCCACCAAATTTATCACATGATCTAGATGTAGCAGCGCTTTAAAATATGTAATATGTAGGGGTGGGGTGCATATGCATGTATGTATGTTGCAGTCATCTTTAGTCATGCACTTAATAAATTTACAACACAAACTCCAATGAAGCTACATCACTGCTGAACAGCCAGCCAGCCTTTATTGAGACTACCACAGTTGATAAAAGCACAAACAATTTGTGGGGTTTTAATGATTACAATTTCTTGTTTGTACATAGTGCGTAGAAAGTTTAGGACACTGACACAAATATTCAATTACAGCATTCAAATAAGTTCAGCAAAAGTATAGCTATACAAAAAAATAAGTTGGGCGACTCTGCACAGGCAGTAATTCTGTCAATGTGTACTTCTGAGATGTGGATTTGTAGTATGGACTTGCAGAAAATGGTTTATGTAGCACAAATTTTACGCAGCTGCAGCATTTGAAAAAAGCAGTAGCGCGTATGTGCACGTGACACAGCACAAAATGGAAGCATGCCTTAAGATGCAGTAAAAGTTGGGATAGTGTTGCTCGTAAAAAGACTCGCCATGCAGTGTGTACGTAACAAAGCCTATATCCACATCTCAGAAGTACACAGTTAGTGTTTGTGTGAAATCACCCATTGTAAGCTGTATCTCCAAAGTTTCTGTGTGTCTAGTTCAACCAAAGAGATTACACTAGAGAGTGCAGATTCCACCATGGAGGAAAAAATATTGTACTTCCTAACTTTTTCACCATACACTCCAGGAGAATTCCAATTGAAAGTGTGCATGTTAAGCACTACATTTGCTAAGCGTTCATGATTTACGACACAGATCTTCATTAATATCAGACTTCACCAGAAAAGAATGCCTGAGGTACACTATTTTGGCGTATATGTGACAATCCAATATGGCAAATATCCCAAATAGCATTACACACTATACAAAGCCTGCATTCTCCTTGTTTAACCTCTTTGATTCAACACAGAACAGAAATAGAGATATATCCAGTATCACTGATACTTATGTCAAAAACAGAATCCAAAATGACTTCAGCAAATGTAGATAGAGCTTTTGGGGTAAAAACTTTTCCCTTAAGGTGTTGGTTTCGGTTATTCAATATAAGGGACATTTTCTAAAAATATAAAATATATCAATCCTTCATGCAAGGGAACATGATACAAGTAGTTTTAAAAGATTTATTGAGGGATATGCAGGTTTATTCTGTATAATTCTACATAAGTCTTCATATCAAGTTAAATCTTGCTGTCTTACATGAAGTATACACCAAAACATGCTATTAAATTCTGAATTGAACAAAAATTGAAAATAGGTATGTTGTTAGGCATTAAAGGGTTTTGTCCCCACAAAAATATGGGTCTTACTCCACAGTCAAAAAGTGCAAATGCAAATTTTAAGATCATTACCACCCCTGAGATTCATCTTACCCCCGCCTCCCAATCCCATAAAAACAAAAGAGAACTTGCTATTAAATTCAGAATTAAACAAAAATTTAAAATAGTTAAGTTGTTAGCTATTAAAGGGCTTTGTCCCCACAAAAAATTGAGCCTTTCTCCAGTCAAAATGCAAAATGTTAAGATCATTGCCACCCCTGAGATTCATCTTACCCTCCCAGTCCCATAAAAACAAAGTATGGCACACTGTCACTGTTGGTAAGAGTTGTGATATATGAAGCATCACAATACTGAAGTTTATAGGGGAAAGCACTTTTATGGGGGTACTGATTGTACTGTATTCGACCTAATTATTACCCTGCCCTTAATAAGCAAACCCCTCCTGTTAACTTCTCTAACATGCATCTGTTTAAATATCTCCGTGTTGCATTGAAAGGGTAACAATTGCTACTCAAATCACATCAACATGATTTTGGCATTGAGTTGCAGTAGTTGTAACAATTGTTGTATGGGCACTATTTCTTATTTATCTGAATAAAACATTGTTTTACATGAAACGTCTAGTTTTATTTTAAAATATTCAGCGCCTCCAGGACACTAATTAGGTCGAATACACTAGGCTAATTTGTGAAGCGAGACCATTTATCATAAAACAGTGAAGATTTACACCTACAATCCAGTTGATATCTACTAGGAGATGAGTAACACAGCTTGTTAGATTTGTTATATCACTATACAATATTACAACAGATGAATAGAATCTACAAGTCTAGTTCATGTCTTATGAATAATTCATGTCTTATGATGAATAATTCATGACTTATGAATACATTTGAATGTGATCTGTACAATTTTATCTTCCATCTCAGACAAATATCAACTCAGGTGCTACATCGGTCCACACTAACTGTAATTAGGCTATTCCAGTTGAAATCCATACACCCCTATGGAAGACATGAATTCAAGCTCTCACACAGGGGGTGTGAATTTCTACTGTAATCACCTATTCAAGTAACTCCATTTGAAATTCACACTCCCTGTGTGGAAGATTCAGGATTTCAACTTGAAAAATCCAATGCTACAAAGCTGTATTGAGTATCCCATGATGAATATGAAATTAGGGATGCAACATCTTTCAGAATTCTTCAGCTGAAAATGCATTGACAGTACCCTTGACACAAAATGATCCAAATCTAAACTGAGCTCAAAAAGAAACTTATAATTTTTCACAAGGTCATATCTTGAAATCCTGTCCATCAAATTGAACCAAAATTACACACAGGTTTACTTCAATGCTCTACTCTTAACACATGTCAGTAACCAAGCAGTTATCCAACTGACACAACAGCAAAATGCACTGACATGGAACAGCTTCCTGGACCCCATTCACAGCCCAGCCCTGTTTCATGAAAAAAGTGTATGAAAAGCAGAAAGCAGCACCGTTTTATCATTTGTGCAAGGATCTTGTGTGCATTCTCACAGATTTTTTGTGCTGGGTGCCAAATGTTGAGCTGTGAAAGTGGAGGAACTTCCAGGAAGCTGTCCCATGACAGTGCATTTTGCTGTTGTGTCAGTTGGACAACTGCTTGGTTACTGACATGTGTTTTGAGTAGAGTATTAAAGTAATCCTGTGTGTAATTTTGGTTCATTTTGATTGACACTATTTTAAGATATGACCTTGTGATTCACAAGTTGTAAAAAATTATAAGTTTCTTTTTGAGCTCAGTTTATATCCTATATGGTTTATCAACTTTTTCAAGGCTGACTACATTTCAAACATGAGAATGCAAATTTTAATGTATAAGTTACATGTAATGCTCTTGCATATTAGCAAATTTAGGTATGGCAAATGGAGCATGTATAAATTGCAAATGCTTATAAGGTCTGCATCTGCTGTTTTAATTAAACGGACAAACAGTTCATTTTACAATAATTTATGTGTGTCGTAGTCTTCCTTTACATTGTTCATAATCTCTCAATAAGTATCATGATAAAAACATTATACAATATACAATTCATAGCAATTCCACATTTAAAATGAAAAATATCAATTCCTTTAAAAAAATTGTTTTCCAAGAGCAGGCTTTCAGCTTGTTTCCACCATATTCATATATCTAAATACAACTATATACATTAATGAAAGTATTAGTATTCGTATCACCAGAGTGCACGGCCACAAGATGTGTTATAATTGGTTGAATCAGTGTATACTATGAGAAAATGAATTCAACTTTGTCTACTGTAGATTTTCCATACACCTTGGAGCAACCAACATTGTTCTCTCCCAGGCGTGTGAGAGATTGTTTCTGAACCCTCCACTATGGTTGAGGGATGGTTGTTCTGCCTGGACCCAGATGGCTTCTTTTACTCCACGTTCGTACCATCATGCTTCATGGTCCAAGTTGCTCCAAGGTATGTGGAAAATCTGGTAGACAAGATTTAATTCCTTCTCCGTTTCTGATTCCCAGATGATTGAGAGTATTCACAACAGTGTATGCCACATATTATTGGCAAAATATCTAATTCTTGATCATGAGAGGATACCCCGTCTGTGTACTGTTGCGTTAGCGTACTTTTCTTTGAACAACAAGATCGCGCAACCAAAGACCATGATTGGTCAATTCTCAAAACATGTGCTTGCGCCGTAAGCATGTGATCTTTGCATAGTATGCTCGACACAATATCTGTGCATATGCAAGTTGGCTCTCATGATCGAGAATTAGATATTTTGCCTATAATACTCCATTATGAAATCTGGATTGATCCGCATCCATTTCAGAATGATTTGGATCCACATTGAGGTATGAACTGTGCACTTGGTGATCAAGATACTCTCACTTTGTTGTCAAGTTTAAACATCTTAAAATAAATGTTTTATTTGTCTTAATGCCCTATAACCATGCAAATTTGAACAGCATATTCGAAAAAGGAAAATACGTATAGTAATGGTAGTTGCAGGCCTCTAGAGCAACAATATTAATGCAATCACCTCCTAAACTTGATCCACACAGAAAATCATGAAATTAATATCAAATTCAACAAAAATTTCAATAATAATAATAATAAATAAATAAAAAAGCTACATTTCACAAAAATATTTCAATGCTAAAACAGGTATGACATATTACAAATTGGTAATAACAATGAGTCATATAAAGATTTGTTTTGTATATACAATATACAAGAAGACTACGGTATGAATCATGCAATCTTCTTTCCATAATACAGTGAGTTCACAAAATAAAATCGTATTGACATTATTGTGATGGAAATCAATTTTACATCATCACATTTATCATAGAGTCTAGTTGATCAGGGAATACTCTTGTTGATATAATTAGGTAGAAGCATGAATGATTACTTTCAAACAATTTTTATGACAAGGCATATCTAGGCATTACAAGTATGAAACTATTATCTTGTAGCGACTGCCGACAGGTTTGCACCCATATAGCTATCAACCTCCTTGCTGAAGCTGACCTAAGGTCTGATAGCAAGGATATGCGCAGGCCCGGAGAGCATTCCACATGGAGGCTGTGGATGGTACAAAATATCTTTATGACTGATAACATTTGATCATGGTATCTGGACAGCATGGGATTTTACAGGCTACGACCTGGGTGTGTTTGCCATTAGCTACCACGATTTTTTTCGTTGCCTAAGACTTCAAAATTCATGAATGAACTGACCATTCATTAACTGGCACATTCAAAACATGCCATGGGACATGGTAAACTTAAGAATGCAAGATTAAATTATAGAAGATGCAGTTTTCCATGAGGTAGTCACAAATCAGAAATCACATGCAAGGTTTTGACAAAAACCAATTTATATGTTTGCTTTGTGTTCATTCAGGATTGCTCTACATGCATTCCTCTTGTCCAGTACCATAAGTTGGAACATGGCTGTCTAAAATAGTGAACCAAAATGACTTTATTTAACTGCTTCACCTGGATGACCTAGTATCACTCAAGTTAGTACATACAAGAGTTGCTTCATACTTAAATAGTCCATTTCAAATTTTGCCATAGGTAATTTCATTCCATAATTAGCGGTTCGCATTAGCAATATTATGGCATTGTAAAATATCATGGTTTGTTTGACACACTGTATAATATTCATGATAACTGGAATTAATTTGTAAAACAATGTTTAAAGTTTTAGAAACAATGGAATTCAATTCATTTAGCATTCAAAGAGACAGAATAAGCTCATGGTATTTTTCAGTTCTTAATCTTAACAACATATTTTAAACAGTACAAACAAAATATTTATATCATAACTGTTCAAGTCATATTTCTACACAGCCAAGCACCCCACTATTAACATTTAACACTTTACACACAGTTTGGGTCCCTTCAATAATATATATTTCATCACTTATATTAGTATATTAGTCATATTTTCATTCCAGCAAGAGGTGTCAAGTTGTCCACACTCTATTTAAAATCCACACTTCCCCTGTGGAAGATGTTAGAAAATCCTCCCAAGGGATGCATAAATTTCATATGGAACAAACACATTAGGCAGCTCCATTTGAATTTCATATATCCTCTGACAAAGATTCAACCCGAATCTGTCACAGAGGGAGGGTGAGTTTCAAAAAGAGCTGCTTAATGTGCTCATTCCATTTGAAATTCATACTCCCCAGTGGAAGATATTTCCCAAATTTTCCACAGGGGGAGTGTGGACTTTAAATGGATTAGCCCATTGAGAATACAGACGTACAACAATTCTTAAGCGATGGAAACAATGTCTGGTGTGTTATTTCGCAATTGTCAAATCCACTAGACTGGTCATGTGATCTCAGACGGATGCATACAATACCTTTTGACATGACCAGACTCGCATGACCATTGATCAATTATTTTGATCACTGATTGAGGACTGACCAACACCACGTATGTTGCCCAGCATAACGACTTCTATAGATATTTATACAGCTTTATTCACCAAGCTATAGACCACTTGACATCATTGTTTATCAACAAAGGCGAGGGACTGGTCTATCAATATGCTTCAACGAACCGCTGTACTATATGAAATGTTGTGGGTGATTTAAATTACACTTGCCCTGAGCAAACTACGATGCGTACGCACACTGCAGGGCAAAGAACAATGGAAATTGCCATAATTCGCACACATACTGCCAGGCAATGACGTCACATGTCAAGTGGTCTATACAATCCCTCACCAGAATTCATTACCGGCCTACGCTAACTCTTGGCTGTCTTACACAACATACCCTAACAATGCCACAGCACTGTTTCCCTGCAACCAATATGCATAATTCTTACATTCTTCAAATTTATAGTTACACAATATAAATATTAATTGATCTTATACTCTTCATGAAATAAGCACAAGATTTAAGAATTCATCTGATTTTTTTCCACAAAATTTATACTTAAAATCACCAACAGGACATTGTAACATGCAATTTCATTTATAAATGAATGAAACATATATGGCAGTATTTTAGCAAGCATGACCTTTCACCTCTTATTGTGTATCATCAACAGAGGGCGTTAATTATGACTGAATATCGTACAAAACATAAGCCAATCACAACTGAGCTATCACTGTATGTTATTATTTCTTATAATGTAAACATCAATAACGTGATATGTATTTGTATGTTATGAATTGATTATATAATTGTACAAGTGTAAACAGAACATTTTTTATTTAGAACAATCCACTTGGTTATTTTACAAAGGTTCTGTCTATGGTATGGTTGCTTTATACTAGCAAGCATGATTCCTTTCACAAAATTTTGCATACTTTATGCACAAAGTGTGCATTAGGTGTTGCTGTTGATTGTCTGCTCAAGCATTCTGTTAAAATTGGGAGGCAAGATCCGGATCCGCATCAATATGCATGAATGTGCACTTCTGTGATCCGCATCCGTAGCCGTCTACACAGACACATCAAAATGTTTTGCTGAGTTTCTTTTACAAATTAAGTGTACCGGGGTACTGCTAACAAGCTAGCGCGTATCATTTTGCAGACACTTGACGTCACACTAATGCTTAAATAGGACACTTGCAAAACAAAATAATCTGGATATGGCAAACTCATGTGCAGTGTAAGCATGTAGTATGCGCAGTACAAGCAGTGTAGAATATGAAGTATGTATGACTTGTGAGGCGCTCGTGTCATCTGTGTGCTAGGGAAGACCACATTAATCTTGATTTTTGAAATTAAAGCGCATTAATGCGCATCTTGGCAACCGTAGAGTCGCCAGTATTAAGCCCCTCCCAGTTTGCATATACCGACTCTCAGCACATACTCCATGTAGAAGGAATCCTACTTTCTAGCTTAGACACAACATGAAAATCAGTGTCACTTGCAATTTCATTAGAATGGACCTGCAACCTGTGTATATGCACAGGCTTATTTTTCCAAACTGTATATACATGACATTACAGCCTCCTTGTATGTGGTTAAACAAGGGTTTGATTTCACAACGTAGTCACCCAGAATGAGATACATCCATTTTTGAAATTTTCTAATATACATTTTCCAGTAATCAATGATTAAGTAATGACCAAAAGCAACCAAATTCTTCTAAAAGCAGACGACACAACCTCTGTAAATAACCAACAAAGATGACTTTGTTTAACACCACCAAAGTTAATTTTACAATGAAGAAATAATGTGAACTATTCTTGATAGTGAATATATCCTTTTTTACATTATTTTCCAGAATACGCCTCCTTCTATAGTTTGTTTTCAGCAAACTAAGGATATGACAAAATAACGCAGCAAATCAGAAGCATAAAATAATGCTTTATCAATCATTGATTTTCTATATATTGCTTTTTTTGAAAATTCATTTAAAAAGCATATCCTTATACAAAATTTCATTCTTCTATATTCCCCAGAGCAGGATAAACGAAGCTAACAAAGTTGTCCTTCCTTACTCGTGAAAAACAAACTATAGTCCTATAACAATTTTGATGACCACCATGTTTGAAATGTTTCACATTTTTACAACGACATCTACACACATGAGACTTGAAAGCTTCCCTGTGGAGGTGCCGGAGCACCTTCCTGGGAGCTATTCCATGTCTGGTTCTCTTCACTGTCTAAAGTGTACATATTATTAGCCACTGGCTTAGTATTTTCAATACCAGCTGTGGTGTCATTGTCCTGTGGCAACACTCCATTTTCTTGGCTGCCATTCTCTAGCCTATCAACATGTCCATTTTGCATTGTCTCTGCTGTGTTGGTGCCCATGCTTTGTGCATTATTATTCATATTATGTTCATCACACACAGCATGGGTAGGTTTACCGGTTGTACCAGACTGCTTATCTCCTTTGTGCACCGACAGCTTGCCGCTTCCGAGTCTGTACGGAGTACCTCTTCGCCTACCTTTCTTTGTTTCCAGCGGCTCCTCTGCCCGTAACAATGATGTCTCCACGGACCCGCTTTGCTCTGATTGACTATCTTCCGACATTCTGTCATCTGACTGTGAAGCACCAATACTATCGGAGACGCTCTTGTTTAGCTTTCCTCTAATATTTGAATGTTCGTTTTCACATGCGTGTACACCATTCATATCTACGGACCTACAAGAGTCTGGTTTAGCTTTGCTGTTGTTGCCATTGGTGGCCATTTTAACAGCATGACACTGAGGATGAACACTGTCCATCTTTGCAATGCCAGTTTGGACTTTGGCAGATGGTCCAACATCTGGCATGTACACCGCAACTAGTCTTTTCTTAGACCCATGCCCATTTGTTGGCAACGGGAGGGTTTTTGGTCTACGACTATGATCAGACCCGCTGCTGCAATCGCTATCTCCCGATGAAGAATGGTAGCTACCGATACTTCCAATACTGTTCTGTGATGTGGATCGCTCCATTTGAGATTCTGGGTGTGTCGGCTGAGGAGCTGGCTGAGGGGCTGCCGCTGCTGCTGCTGCTGCAGCGGCTCTAGCTTGCTGCCTATGTTTGTTGGTATCAAGTTTGGCTGGGTTGCGTGGTTTCTGGTGGCTTCCCAAGTTATCTGCAAGACTACTGTAGATGTTAGTAGCTCTTGCACGTGCTTCGTTGACTGTCAGGTGTCCCCACATTGGTAAGCTGGTTGGCCTGTTGAGGGAGTTTTGCTGCTTCATTCGACCGCCAAGATTATCTGTCATCTGATCTCTCGCTAAACTAGGCCGCATCTCGTGCATCACAAGGGGCTGACTGGGAGATGTTGTTGGTTCGCTCATCCCGTATCCTTCAGATGTAGATGTTTCACCAGATATGCTGTGAGGTCGACCATATTTCAGATCAGTCGTGAATCTCTCGATACTTTCGTCCGAATTGTGGATATTCTTCGGATCTACCGTCGGGCCCAAAGCCAAGTCAATCAAATTCAGGTCTGATTGATTTGACAAGCTAGTGCTAATTGTATCAGGTGAGAGCAGTCGCTGACGCTCATTCTTCTCTATGGGTCCACCACTGTTCCTACTTGGATAACGCGGGAATTCACCGTTTGCGATTTCAGCGGCGTTCATGGCTTCCATGCAGCTAGGCGGCCTTGCGGTAACTTGTAGGTTGGTTGGGATGTCCACGCGACTGGAAAGCTCAGTGCCATCTCGCATGATGGTCACGTGTGAATCGGTCTCGGAGTAGTTTGGTAGAGTAAGTCCCTGTGAGGTTGGGTTGATGGTTGGGCTGACTGTCTTGTGCTTATCCCACAGAACCATCAGCTCAATGATACGTTCTTCTACGCACAGTGCTGTGAGACGAGCCTCGGCATCATGATCCCAACAATCCTCCATTGTTTCTTTCAGTGACCGTAATGCCTGAAAAGAGGAAAAATAACGATAAATAGATTGTACCGACTCATTAAAGTTGATTCAGTAGTTTTGGGATTTCCATAACAATCATTTGTTTAGCAGTTATGTTTGATAACAAATTTGTACCACAATATTAAAAGTTTCTTCAAGATAACACTCCCAGTGGCGTAGCTAGGGGTTGTGGCGCACAAGGCTAAGGATACATAATGGCGCGCCCCCCCATTCTTGGAACAATTGTGCACGAAAATTTAGGGCCTACCACTAATTAATTTTGGTCATAATTAAGTTGCACATCTGTGTTAAATTGATCTTTCAAATGATTCTGTGCCGAAATGCACGAAAATTTGGACATTCATCATTAGGAGTGGCGCAGAATCGATGCCGAATTGGCCAATTCGGCACCCCCCTAAGGGTGGTGCCAGGGCACTTGCACTTTTATTATTTTAGTAAGCTACTTAGGGCTCTACTTAGGTCGAATATGGTAACAGTCATTTTCACTTGTAACAAACATATAAGAGTTGATTCCCTCAAAAGTATTTTCAAAATAATGGGATCTACACCTCATCAGTAACATACACACAGCCTACACCGAGTATTGAAAAAGTATTTGTATTTTCTTTCATTCCCACTTTCTTAACAATTTGAAAGTTTTACTTGACTTTCAACTGAATGGACTGTTGGACTGACCTTAAGTATACGTGCTGTCACAGATCATATTTTGTGATATCCTATTTGTTACTACAATATTGATAAAACCTGATAGTTAGCAAATGTGCTTACTATCGAGCGCTTTTAAAACATGCAAACATGGAGAGCCCCATCCACAGAAGTTTTAAGGGTTTTAAACAAATCATTGATACACATAGTTTTATACAAACAAGTAAACCTGCAAATGTGTGTCTCAACCCCATTAGCTCAGTTGGTGAAAGCGCCAGACTTTGGTACAATTGCATGTTTTCAAAAGCGCTTGATAGTAAGCACATATGCTAACTATCGAGTTTTTACGGTAGAGTAATATTCATCCCCCACTGTCTATCATACCTGATTATTTTCCTTCCATGCATCTGGGAAGGCTGGCCTCTTCCTGTCTCTAGAAACCAAGATTTGCATCTCTTCAAAGCTAGGATGGCTTCCTACATCATCTTGGTAAGGCATCTTATAGTCACCAATGTCTCCACCTGAAAGAGGTTAAGGAATGAATGGCAACGTCACAGTACTAGCTTATGTTAGCTTAAATGTCATCTATTTTTGTTTGCTTGTCTATATGGACCAATGTCTAAGGGACAAGGTTTGTGTGTTCAAGGTAGCTCACATGCAGTACTTTATTTATACATGGGTATAATTTGTTTGGCTTATAATTGGTGGAAATTATTTGTTTTTGTTACTGTGCACGTCAATTAAGTCCTAACAATTCACACAAGTGTGTGCCAGTCACGCATTACACAATTCACAACTAGCGTAAGTGATACGCCCAAATGTGTGCACGCCATTCTATGAAATGATGATGTATGTATGTAAACTGGCCTCAAAAAGAAACTTATACTTTTTCACAAGGTCATATCTTAAAATCCTCTCCATAAAAATGAACAAAACTTGCACACAGGATTACTTCAATACTCTTCTCTAAACACATGTCAGTAACCAAGCAGTTGTCCAATTGACACAACAACAAAATGCACTGACATGGAAAACCTTTCTGGACCAAAATTCACATCCCAACAGATTTCCTTTGTTGGATTCCAATTATTCGCCTGTGAATGTGGTCCCGGAAGCTGTTCCGTGTCAGTGCATTTTACTGTTATGTCAGTTGGACAACTGCTTGGTTACTGACATGTGTTTAGAGTAGAGTATTGAAGTTATCCTGTGTGTAATTTTTGTTCATGTACTTACTAGGGAATAGATCCTTGCATCTGGTAGCAATCTCCCACAGGCACAATCCCATGGCATATATGTCTACTTGCTTCAATGCCGACTCACAGTCTCTGAGATTCACCGCACCATCTAGGACTTCTGGAGACATGTATCGCACCGTACCAACCTGTTTGGAAAATTGTTAAGATTAATTCATATCATTCTTTTAATGTATTTATCCCTTGGTTTAAAATTTGATTGTTATTCTTGCTATAATGTTTGCTCCCACCTGTTCATCATAAGGACGGCAAACTATAGAACAGGTGTTGTCACACAAAGGCTTTTGATTAATGCAGTTTTCATAGTGTCATACCGCTGCCACTGAGTGGCGTACTGCTTGGAGATAAAATGAATGCACCAAGCAGCACATTGCTCAGCAGCATGATCAGGAAACTAGTGTTGTTACCATCTGCTGGTCAAAAATTGTGACCCGTGGCAAGCGTCACAAGTGGCCACGCTCAACAATTTCCGTTTTGGGCAAAGCAAGTGGTGGAGTGCTTGATGCATCAGCATAACCCTGCTTGCTGCTGGTCAACGCTGGTAGCATTTGCACAGACACTACCAGCATTTGCCAGGAATTGCTAGATTCTTGCAAATTACACATAAAATATATACAAAGAATATACTTACATCAGTGATGGTGCTAGGGTCACCATCTCCGTCCCTGACAACTTGTGCACCCGCAACCTTCATGGAGAATCCAAAGTCTCCCAGAACACATACTTGGTCTGATTTCACCAGGATGTTACGGCTGTTCAAATCACGATGTACTACTGCTGGACGTGAGCTCCCTGTGGGGCAAGATGGAACAAATTGGAAAATAAATTAAGTTTTACTTGGGAATCAAGAAATTGGTTGCTATATATCTGTTGTGCCCAGTAAACTAGTGTGCATTTGTAATTTAATCTTATTTCATTCTCAGCCACCGAATTAATATGGAAACCAAGACTCCCTATACCGCCACCTGTAATAGTTGATTTAGTTGTATGGGTTGATTTTCTCCCAGGTTTTTGGCTGGGGGTGGTGGTGGAGGAGAACGTTCCCCTTCATTAAGTCAGTATATGCCACTGCACTTATCAACCAGTACACCAATGTTCTTATCCTATTACAATCATTCTGTTCACTATGATTGTTTAAAAATATTTTGTTAAAGCTGTTACTATTGCTAAAGAAAACACAAACCTCCTTTGTTCACTGACTGATGCAGATGTGCTAATCCAGCTGCCATCGTCTGAGCTAATCTACACATGGAATGCCAATCATACGTGTGGTGTCGTAAATATTCCATCAACGATCCAAACGGCATCAGCTCTACCACCATCAGGAATTCTAACCATCCGTCTTCTCCCATTCTCTCACTGGCACCGATGAACTTCAATACATTGTCATGTTCAATATACGCTAAACCGTAGATGTCTAGTTCGTTCATATAGCACTGTCGCGATGCGCCCGCAAAGATCTTGACAGCTACCTCGCGTTCATTCAGCACACCTTTGTACACGCTGCAGTAACGTCCCTGTCCGACGAGATTCATGATTTTCAGCTGGTCAACGTCAAAGCTGGGTTCTGGAGGAGTTGCTTCGATCATAGTCAAACCGTCCATCTGTGACTTGATGTTGCGTACACGGAGACGGAAAGCGAGGTACAAGAGTGCGATGACCACCGAGATGCAGAAAAGCGGGATCACCGCGATGATAATCACTTCCTCAACTTGGTCAGTCATGGTGGGTTGCTTGATGTAAGCTGTGAGAAGAACAAAAAGAAACAAGTTCAGGTTTAGTAACAAATAGCTAGAGTGAGCTGTAAAGAGTCAAGACACTTTGATAAACAACAATAAGTAAATTTGTTTCGTGCATGGGGGTGTGGAAATGCCTAGATCAAAGGGTAAGCATTGTATTACAACATCTACATGAGGTTTAAACCTGCCCCTAAACTAACCATAACCATAATCCCCCTTCTATAGGCAAAATATTTAATTCTCGATCATGAGAGCAAAATTGGGTATGCATATATATTTACGTCGAGCGTACTTCGCAAAGCCACCCACTCATCTTTTGATTGTGTTGTTCCACCAAAAGTATGCTGACGCAACAGTACGCAGAAGGTACATTCTCTCATGATTGACAAGATATTTTGCCTATAGTACCTGTAATACACCATTTACCAGGTTAAAGTGGTCTGTACAATCAGCTCTACATGTAGCATCAACAAAAGCATATTTTTTCTGTGCAGTACACCTGTTATACATATTCAATTGCTACATAGTCAATTTATACTGATACATGCTTGAATAATGATTTATTAAAACTAAACATCGGTGTCCTATTACAACTAATAATCGGCATTTTATCACTGACCAAAAAGACAGCGATATTTTGTGGGTTAAAAAGAACCTACATGCTGGTCATTAGCCAAAAGGCGATCCCGCATTGCTCATTACTATTGGCTCAAGCGATACCACATTGCTCATTGCTATTTATAAATTCAGCTTCACTGATTATAGGCATGGTTGGTCTTAAATAAATCATCTTTACGTTTCTAGAAAAATAATTATCTGGAGAATCTATTTGGACAAGCAATGACCTCAGTAGCAAGCCACTTGCTGTCAGGTCCTGAGTGTTGATAATGAAGCCTGGCACTGTTTCTATTACTGGCTTGTTAAGAGCTGGGACTTTTCATGATTAATGAATTCTCTTGTTTTTATTCATGCTCCTTTCTTGTTTTCAATTAATATACTTGATTTAATTTGCCATTCTAGTCTGTAAGCTTTTAGGAGGAAATTGACTGGGTGGTTGGCTCTGTCAATTCTGATTTTCCTTGTCTTATTCCTTTTATAGTATTATAAAAACATCCATGCTTTGTTGAATATTCAATACACAAGAGATCTGAGGTTTACTAGTTTTAGTACTTTTTGTTTTGATTTGCATCCATAATAATACATTCTTAATCCTAGGATGTATACAAGCTCCAACAATCTGCTATGCATCCCATGTTTGGTAATTTATTGATAAACACTGTCTTTTAAATTCCTTTTTGTGTAATGATAATGTCAAAGGAAACCCAGATGCACAAGCATGGTTTGGTCATAAGGTGTAAATACATGAGCATGTACATGTATACTATCCATGGCTGGAAAAAGTAAGGAATATAGGAAGCTCCTTCCCAAGAATGTTTGCTTTCCCATGTAAAGAAATAGTTGTAAGATATAGAGGCCGTCAGCCTTTTCCGCGGGATTCGCCATCTTGTGGGTACTGCCGTTCTGCATGTCATGCGTTAGACATTACGCCCTGATTACACGGAAGCCACAGCGCGTGACGCACCTCTTCAGTCAAGCGTCAACGCGGTGATGTTAACAACAAGGCACTTTGTACCCACAAGATGGCGGAGTTGACGTCACAATGACTACCTCCATTGTGGAAATTGTTGCTTACTTCGAAGGCAACTTGGCTTTTCTTCCAGGGAAAATACTGACAATAACTTCAATTTTGTTTTCTATAGTCAAGGGTCTAATTCTGAGAATCACATGAAATGCTGATAAAACATGACAACCTATAAGTAATGTAAGTAAATTTGCATATTTTTCAAATCAAATCCTATAATCTTTGTAAGCAAATAAAAAATAGTGGTTGCCACACCTCAACCAAAATTATACCCCTGAATCCTAACCCTAATCCTAATGCTAGCTCAAATAAGCAACCTAAATCTTATTCTAACCCTAATTCAAATCTCTTGGACAACAGTTATTCTATGTCTTGCCCATTTTTTAACTCCCCATGCTTCATTGCTATACATGTGAATCAGTGCATCTGATACATGTCCTTCCCATTATCATTTTTAATTAGTCGCTAGAGACAGACACAATTAACCTGCGGATTAGATGTTTAATTCATCCCCCACTAATTGAATTGATGAAGTACGTGTTAGCGTGAGTCATCTGCAATATGGTATTTCCTTACGTCTCTCAGACCTTATGTACATTGTATAGGTTAATCACAGGGCATGCCATAGCTGTATTTATATCAAGTCTGTTGCAAAAGGGATGTAAGGGTAGTGAGCAACTGATTTTGACCAATGAAATAGGTTGTTATTTCTGAAGTCAAAAAAACAAAAACAAGACATGATCCAGCTCATTGGTCAGATTTCAATCACTCATTGATAGTGATCAAACTCTTTCCCTGTATATTAAGTATAGTCACAGGTCTGCAATCACCATATCAGTGGCATAACCAGAGGGGTAAGATGGGAGACTGACCCCTCAGAAAAATACTTCTTTGGAACCATTGTGATATTGATGTACCCCATCAGCAGGCAAGGAGCGACATACTACTATATACACAGCTCTTTTCATAGCCACCATATGCATGGAGTTTACATGCAGAACTTTTATCCAGAAAAAAATCTAGAGCTAATCTTGACCAGAGCTTTACAATACTTGTCCTGTGGGTAACTGTCCGTCTGAATGTCAATGTTAACCATTCAGTCCAAAGTATGATGGGTTTGAGACAATTCATTGCAATCATTGGTACTCGCCCCATAGATGATGTACATGTATAATTTGTCAACTACCTCAATGCCTGTAGCTTTCAGAGTATCAAAACACATCTTGACTTCATCATCAATCTTTATTTATTCAAGTTTTTACTCCACAACAACATCTTTTTTGACCACTGATAGACCTGTCAAGGACGATAGCAAGGCAATTCACTCATACTGCAGTTATGGATAAACAGGGGTGTGTAAAAATGCCCTTAAAGCCTTCAGCTTCAGACTATCAAATCACATCTTGACTCAAATATCAATCTTCATCTTCATTTAACTGGAGGTTTCCTGACCTCAATTTTATCCACCTAGTTAAGGCAGAGGCAGTCTTCTGGCAAAAATCCTTGCCAATATCACCTGCCATTGAGCCCCTCAAGTCTGAATACTAAGAGACAAGGCTGACAAAGATTGGATCAATTATCAATGGCACAATTTGGCAGCCTCACTTTTAAGGTGCTGATAAATTAGTTGAATGGTTTGTCTATCTATTTCCTTACAATTTTTTTTTTAAATCAAAGAGTTGTATGAAAATGGTAAAAAGCAACACAGGGGTGGAGATGAACAATTCCGAGGTGGATATCATGCTAATGCATGAACTGTCAAAACAGACCCTAAACAAGTGTTTTTCCTGGGCTTTTGTTATACCCAAAACACATATTTTGGTCCGTTTTACTACCCTAAAACAGCCGAAACAGTCATTAGTTGATAATTTTTTATGAAGTTTCATGTCCTTTTATACACACCCTTTTTTCAGTTTTTTGACACCCATAATGATGCACTTTTCAATGTTTCAAACATGGCCAAACTTGCCTGCTTTACTGTAACTACGAATGAAAAATGTTGCAAAGAAAACTTGTGGCCGTGTATCAATACGATGGTACGGACATTTTTTACACTTTTTTTACACCATTGGACGTGAGCAATTGGAAGTGCAGTGGGGCAAACTGCACTGCGATAGGGCTTATTTAGAATGCTGGGTATGGATATGCCTCATTCTCTTGTATTAATACATCTATGGATATGCCACTTTCTCAAGAATCAATTGCCTGCACACTAAAAACATCAAAAACAATATACACCAGTGTCACCTTAAGAAGACATGGCTGCACGTACAGTAAAGCTCCTGGTCGATTATCGACAAAAAGTTTGACTCAGCATCATCCTCTTAAATCGATTTCAGGATGCAACTAGGCCGTTATTCTATTAACCTCTGGCTATCTGCCCTTGGGTATCAAAAACGACTACTGATGGTTTAATATTACTGTAGACCAATTGTAATTCTGTTGGTGAAAAGGTGCATAGATCTGCCCTGTTTCTAGCACAAACAGGATCTGGATGAAGGAATATCTCAACAGTAATATACTTTTGGTTATATTTCATTATACATGATATTAAATTTATTATAGTGAGTAACCAAAGTGGGGACAATTATTGGCCAACTGGGGACAATTATTGGCCATCATCAACAGTCGGCTGTGGAGCAGGCGACTACAAGCTTTCTCCAACTAATGCGATCTTGGGCAAGCGAAACAATTTTGTTTGGCTGCAGCATCCCTTCAGTATCTCCCAGGAGGTGCTGGACATACTGTAAGTACAGTGTGCTTGTGGCCGTCCCGGTTTCCTCTTCCCATGTGGTGGAATATAAAGCGCATATTCCCCGGTTGCCATCTGCCAACCGGGGACAAAAACACACAGTTCCCAAGTTTTTTCGCCTCATCTGGGACTCATTGCCGATATTTTGGTGCACAATTTTTCCAACGCGGGAACTTCCACCTTACCCCCTAGTGGTCCCCGGTTGTAAAAAGACCATTTTCGGCATCCCGCATGAATTTCTGACACCCCCATTACAAAACAATGGTGAAATCAAATTGATAGAATATTATGTTAAATTTGCAAAGCTAAATTCCCAATGTTTAAACCTTATTGCTTCATGATGTTCCTGTCAATTCATTTTAAATGATCTCTGTAATCTATAACATGGGAGAATAACAAACAAGCTTGACATTGGATCCCCTCTCAATGTTTCCAAGGTCAGCATCATAGTCTGACTACAGATGGAACCTTATTTCCCCCTCCCCATCCAACAAACATACACCCACCACATGTGTAGAACATGATAGATTCTGTCTACATGATGATTGTGTATACATAATACAGAAAATGGTAGATCCACAGAGCTAGCTGATAGCTAAACATGAGAACCATTCCCGGGGAGCCGGGTTCAAAGTTTCACATCGGTTCCATCTTAATAGCGATGCATTGGTGTAGCAGTGAGACTACCCCATTCACTTTATTCTCAGTGTTTTATCTTACATTTTCCTATGTGCTACACATAGCATGAGGAGAAGAGGGTATGGGTCCAGCAAGTTGGACTGGGTCTTCAAAGGTGCCTGGTAAATGGGCCATGCCCATTACCACAGATCCATAACTCCTATTACATCCTATAAGCACATGTAAGAATGTTAAATATCCTTCACCCTCACTGTAAGTATGTTGCAAGGAGTTGACAGGGATAAAATGTTTCACTTTTACCAAATACAAGCACATGAGAACAAACTACAAAATGTTAGTCCAAATGTCATATTACTAGAAATGGTAGGTGACTTTTGTGTACTAGACCTTAAAGCACTCATTAACAAGCTTTAACAAACCTAACACCCTTGTGTTGGGGAAGTATTTTATATGGACTTCTATATTTAATTATTGCAAGAGAGCAGCATGATCCAATGGCTAATTCTTTGACTCTGGTGGAAGAGGTCCCGGGTTCTATTCATAATCAAAAATACACAGTTATGATGTCTTATGCTAGGAAAACAACAACCACTATTCAAACATAATACTGGATATTCAGTAACAAAAGTTCTTGATATCTGATCCAGATGTATCTCCAGCGTGGAGTCTTGGTGTTGCCAGTTGATTTTCCATCTGGGAATTTTCTTGAACCCAGTTCTAGAAACTCATCAAAAATGTGTGAGAGTTGATACTGTCCGTCGTCTCTGGTCATGGTGGTGCCCCTCCTCTTTCTAATTTCTAAATCAAATCAAGTAGGAATCACTCATCATCAAGTGTTGACAAAGGCAACAGTGTTGCTGAAACGTACACAAAGTAAGTGCAATTTCTGGATCAGATATCAAGAACTTTGGTTAATGTGTTTTCTCTACCGATCCTGATGAATTTGTTCAACCTAACACGGGATAGATTTCAATCTTGTATATTCTACTCCAATATGCCTCTTTGGCTCCATTGCTTACGGTATCCTGCTAGTCTCACGAATGTTAGCAAGGTTCATGTGTGCTGCCCGCTCTAGGGAAAGATTGAAATTCTACCCATAGAACTAACTTTTAAATGTTGCCAGAAAAGGATTTTTTTACGTGTTAGTTATTCAATGTTCATCTCATATCCTCTCATTTTGATGCTGCTCCTAATTTTCCAAACAGAATCCATCTAAATGGATGCCAACCCCATCTATCCTTAATAGTTTATTTTGCAGTTCATACAAATCATTTCCAGCAACAACAACAGACATGCTATGCATCACGATCACCAATAACAGCGTACTCTGGATAACTTAAATGCATCTCATAATGAAATAGCTTCATATTCCTACTACTTATTAACTACAAGATTGAAAAAAAGTGCTTTATTTTCCTCCATTGCATTCAAGCACAACTTCCCTGCGAGCAACTCTTTATTAGAGTGATCTGAAATGTTCTCCAACACTGTGCCTCAATTGCTCCATTTACGTGACAGCTTACTAGAACTGCGGATTTTTGTCAACAACATTTGCATGCAAGTACATATTCAATATGCAGACCTGACGCAAGTCGTCGTTTGGTTCGGTTTATTAAGAGCTGATAGAAATTCTCACCATACATGTGTTTTGTTTTGTTTGTTAGTTGATATGCTAAAATGTGCTCATGCGAGATTTGCAGCAAACTTTGGCACTGAATTTCAATATTACGTCGTACTTAAGCTGCATTCATACTCCATCCTTGAGCGATGAGTGATTGGTTTTTAGCAAATGAGGTAGCATGCTCTTTGTTGCATTGGGAAAAGCATGCTATCTCATTGGTCAAATACCAACTCAAAGATGAAGTATAAATTCAGCTTTATAGGAACCGGAGCAATGGAATTATGTGACTTTTGCTATTCAGAGGGTAGAACCAGGTTAACTTTATATGTTGGGGGTTGTTGCATAACATAGCCAGCATCACATTTTGCTATACAAATTAGCCAAATTACTATGCAACTATAGAGTAGTATGTCATATTGCTATACAAGTGAATGCGTTGTTGCAAATTTTCTATGTTATATTCTTATACTAAATTATGCTTGGGAGGGGAGTAAATATATAGCCAACTTCTTTGGTACATCAATGGGAAAGGTCTCCTTTTGACTATTTTAGCTATGCTAGTCTAAAAGCATAACACCAAAGAACTGGGAAATAGTGCAATTTCCCAGGTCGATAAGCCAAATTCCTCACAAAGACACCAATATTTCCCACATTTTCTTATATGCATTTTTGTATTTGGGAATATTTTAAGGTTTACACTCCTCCCATATCAAGTATCCATATATCTGGTTATGAAACACTGTTGTCAAAAGAACTGAGGGGAAAATGCATTGAAATCTCAATACAAGAAGATATGTCAAATTCCTTAACAATGATACCAACAGTTCCCACAATTTCTTATGCATTTCTTTATTTATTAAAGCAAAATTTCTATGGAAGGAGCTTTCTAGACTGCTGGCCTGATGTCACAACTGACTATTGAATATGTTTGTTTTTTAACACATTTAGGACTTCAGAGTGCTGTCCTCTTACAACGACACAGGAAGACATGGGCACCGATAGAGATATGGGTACCAATCACAGAATTAAAACCAGAGAATCAGGACTCGACCGCCATCTTGATACAGACATGAAGCAAAAATTGGGGGTATTCGTTTTCCCTCGGAATGCGCTTGAGGCATTCGTTGTCATGCAAGCGCGACATGGATGATGGGCGCATTTGAGAGATGCATTTGATGCGACCTGCACGCGAGTACCAAGACGTTTCAGATGAGACGCAGAATTGTTTTCGTTCGTCTCCGTGCACCGTCGGCAAGGACCCGAATACCCCCAATTTTTTCCCCATAGCTGACGGCGTGATTGTACATGGCGGTATAGGGAGTCCCGGTTCTCCTTCTCTTATTCTGTGGCGCCAATAGACAGTTGCGCTATGTCGCACAAGAATATTTGCAGGAGTCTGATACAATACAAACGGTTTTTCATTTGTCACTACAAGCATAACGCAAAAATACATGCGCAGTGTAGACAAACAAGGCTTAAAGCAGGAGCTTTCTGGATTCTCTAACTCTTCCATAAACTAAATCCATCAGTCATGTTATGCTTCGTAGTGATGACTGAATAACTTACAGTTCATTTCGTGTCGGACTAATGAAAATATTCTCTTGCGATTTTGGTTGTGCGCCATCAGGCCTGGAAATAAGTCAGTCTGAACCAGGAGCCAAACATTTGGAAAAGCGGCTCCTGGTCCTGTAATTTTCTAGTGAACCAGGAGCCATTTTCAAAGAGCCAGGAGTCATTTTTCTTAAAGTATCAAAATGCTTATTTTTGTTATTTCTACAGCTTTCGATGCTCACCTGAGACTTTTAGATCCATGTTATTTGTTATTTAACTTATTATATTATTAATTATTGTCACAAGTTAACAAACAACAAGTTATACAATGAATGTTATTATATCTGAACAGACCAGTTGAGTCTATTTTATTTTTATTTTATTTTATTTTATTTTATTTTATTTTATTTTATTTTATTTTATTTTATTTTATTTTTTTTTTTTTATTTTTTTTTTTTTTTTTTTTTTTTTTTTTTTTTTTTTTTTTTATAATTAATTTTTTATTTATTTTATTTTATTTTATTCATTTTTTTTAAATTCATTTTTTTATTTTATTCAATTTGGCCTTTTATTTCGTGATTTTAGGAAAATTTTAAATATCTAGAATCACTGTCGCCAAAATTCAAGATGGCCGCCTTCATGTTTAGCGATCGTGGTGATCACCTAACCTGAAAACAAGGCAAAATACTGCCAAAATTATGAGCCCTGAAGGCAAATATCAAGGAAAATTGGTGAAATATTAGGTAAAAGATAAGATTTGGCACTGCATTTTGTTGAAAATACATTGGAAATGGCTAATATTTTGAGCGGAAATGAACTTGCCTGACGAAGTTTTACTGGGCCATTTCCTGAGCACTGATACCGGGCGCAAAATACAGATTTTCTCTGGCGCCTGGGCGTGTAATTTTGGTTGGATCCAGGCGTTAAAACTCAGTAACCGTAGGGTAAAAATCGCTCGGCGCCTGCTTGTTTCCAGGCTTGTGCGCCATAGCACGATTGACTAACGGCGCCGCTGTATTGCAAGATCGCGCACTGAAGTTCTACAAAGAACAAACTCAGTCAAAAGGTCAATTTGGACACAACTGCGCACTCTCAGTGCACCAGAATCTGGTTGCAAAGTCTGTCACTTTTTTCCCACATAGTTTTTCAATGAGGGCAGTGCAGCGAACTGAACCTTGGTCAGTGATCCAGTTACCTCCACACGAAATAAAGCAACTCCTATCGTGGTAACTGGATCGCTGACCAAGATTCAGCTTTCTGCGAGGGCAGCAGTCTAACTCTTCCAGCCCTGTTCAAGGAAGGAATCCTCCCCCCTTTCATATTTCCACAGTATCCTCACCTGGTGTAGGAGTTAAAGGTCTTTCTGTGGTAGGCTTGGGTACATAATTATCAGACACATTGACGTTACAGTAGTTTCCTTCACAGCAGCAGAATCGACTGGTGATGTTATGTACGAGATACAAAGAATGTATTGGAGGTGCTCTAGATGCACACGTGGGTTGACTACAGTTGCGAGTTATGTCAGGGTTACTCCAACAGCCTGTTGTAAAAGAAGAAATAAATAAAATCTTGGTGTTATTTATCAGTGTTGTACAGGCCCGTACGCAGGGGGGGTGCGGGGGGTGCGACCGCACCTCCCCAAATTTGCAAAAGTATACAAAAAGTCCCAAAATTTAAGAATTTGCGAGCGTAGCGAAAAAAAAAAAATCAGCTTTTTTACTTTTTTTGGTCAAAAAGGTCCAAATTTGAGGGAAAAGTCCACTTTTCACAAAATCGCCCCCCTTTTGAAAAAAAAAGTCCACTTTTTCAAGATCAGCACCCCACCAAAAAAAATCCTGCGTACGGGCCTGGTGTTGTATAAGTTATCCTCCTATTACCTCTAAGTGTAATTCTCATTAAAAATGGCAATGCAACACAAAAGAGTAACACCAAATAAAATGTTGACTACATTTTGTACATAAGGTAACCAGTACATATATTTTATATGGTATTTTCATGAGTCACACTATACAGACATATCACCAAAGCAATGAAAAAAAACCCCACACATATAAAACTCACAAAATATCTTAACAAACAAATTATTTTTTTATTTCCCCAGCCAGGTTTTTCAATGCTTCAATACCCTGAATAAATGTATACAGCGCATACTGTAGATGTCATGACAAATGTTGAATTTGGTTTACAAATGAGATCCTTACCTCACTGCATATTGACATCACATGCAGCAAGTCAAATCCGACAAAACTTCAGATGACATTTTACATTTTCATGACTAAAATTGACTTCATCAGCATATTCATTTGAGTCCAGCAGTTCTTGAGAGAAATTCTGAAGTGAGATGTGTTTAAAGTGAACTAGATGTGACTTTGAATCTATCCATTTGAGTTTATTTTGAGTGGATCAATGTAGACTAATGTAGTAGTGGTCATTTATGTGACCACTATAATATTGACAACTGATCCAGATCTGATCTAAATTTGATGCAAATATCATACTTTTCTGATATGCACAATGCCCACAGTCAATTTCTTCAGTTCTATCTTCTTACAGGTCCTTACAGGTTATAACTGTCCGAGCTTTAGAGTTAGGGTTATGACTAGGAATAGTGTTGGTGTTTCAGGTTAAGGTTTTAATATGGGTAATAGGTTTGAATTTGGGTTACAGAAGAATACTATTTTGTATTGCTTTTTGAAGATCAAATTAAAAATAAACCAATAAATAAGTGAAAACAGGGCAATTTTTCAACCTTTATCGACACACGTTGATGCAAACTGAAGTGGCAAACCTGAAAATAACACAAGCTCCACCTTTAAAAGGTAAAATATGTACATATCAAAATGATACTCTAAACCTTTCTTCCTAGCCTATCTGTGTGAAGTGTTACACAGGGAAGGAAAGGAAAGTAACCTTATAACAATCTTTCTTCCGTACTCATGATCAGGTAAGAAATAAGAGTGACAATCTCCCGGGCATACACCTGAAGGAGGTGCCATACTTGACAGCACAATTGACATTTTCAATTCTTTATCATTTTTATATAATCTTGGTTTAGTATTCATTCTATTTGTGTAACATTTGAAACCTACATCATTCTAATTATGCTGATTTTCTAGCACTGGTATAGGGGTCTATATATAGCCCAATCAAGTGGCTAGGGGCCAGTATGGGGGATGAACACTTGTCCAGGAGGAAAAAGCTAATTAATGATGTTCATCCAGAAATTAGATTAAATACGAAGAGAATTTGAAGCAATTAAAAAAAATTCCACACAACTATGGGTGACAACTCTCTAGTCTGAAGGTTCCCCGGGGGGGGGGGGGCACTCGAATTTTTTTTTGGTAGGGTGTGCCACCGCCAGTTTCAACTCGAGGTCTAAGGAACTGATCGGCCGGCCAAAAAGGGGTCTAGGGAACTGATTGGCCGGCCAAAAGGGGTCTTGGGAACTAATTAACCAGCCAAAAGGGGGTCTTGGGAACTGATTAGCCGCCAAAATCTGAAAATGGGGTCGCGGAACTAAACAATGCAGGCCAAACCAGGGCTCAATTTTGTTACGTTTTTGCCACAGATTTTTGAAGGAATCGATTTCACTTTGATCAAGAAAATCATTAATGTAAAATTGGTCTGATGGGGTGGCCTACGATGGAAATCTCAGCAAAGCAAAACAGCATTCGGATCAAAATTACTAGACCCTGCAGACCTACCTATAGCCTACTGATAATTATAGCAGCAGCGAGCAGCATTTAAAAGCTCACCATAAAAACAAACCCACAAAAATATTTTTTCAGTGCCGTAACTAAAGAAAAACATTTAGGCTACATTGAAATGTCATGCATACATGAGACCATTGAGTGAAGTATGCAGAATTTGACAACCATTCCACTATTGGCACTGAACCAGTAGATCGTAAATTACCTTTTAATTCACTGTTATGGCTAGCTGCAAGGACGTGTACATAATTATTTGAGGTACTTTTCCTTATATTTGGCAATTTTATTCCCAAAAGAGATCTCAAAATCATTTATTTCCAGCAAAGTGTTTATCAGCTGAAGGCCTCGGCACTCGCCGGCCGGCAGTGCTGCGATCACTGTTTACAAATTACAATCAACCAACCAGTGTTGCCACTACTACAAAGTACAAGGAGCCCAAAATCCCGCCCAAAATCCACCTTATTCCTATATACAATGTGTTTCAATGGGGAAGAAATCGATGGAAAATTCCCTTTGAAGCTTTTTGGGCTCGAAATAGTAGGACAGAAAACACGCCAATCAAAATGCCAATGAGAGCGGAGATCGATGATCTGAGGGTCTATGGAACGGCTAGAAAATTTTTAGGGGCTTCAAGAGCGGCAATCAATGAATTGAGTGGGTCTAAGGAACGGCTAGCGGCTCTGAAAAAGGGGGTCGTCGCCGCGGCACATACCCGTATGTGAGTGCCCCCCCCGGGGAAGGTTCCCCAGTCCGAAGGCTCCTTAGTCCGAATGTTTGCTAATGTTTGCTAGTCTGAACTTGTAATTTAGTCCGAATTCTGAAAAATGTTCGCTAGTCCGAATATCGGGTTCTCTAGTCTGAATAATAAATAAGGTTCTCTAGTCCGAATATAGAATAAGGCTATCCCTAACCCTAATTCTATATCCTAACCCTAATCCTATATTCGGACTAGAGAACCTTCGGATTAGGGAACTTAATTTGGCTTTTGGACTCGCGACCCTTCGGAGTAGAGAACCTTCGGACTAGAGAGAAGCCACAACAACTATGGTAACAAAAATCAAAGGAATAAACAAACATTAAAACAAATAAGAAAACAGATACAACTTTATATAACTACTTACATAAACATAAATTTAATCAGTTTTTTAGCTCTAGTAAAGAACATCAAAGTTGAATAAAAGTGCACAAACAGCATATAACCTAATTGAAATTGACCTGGAGTTGGCATTGGTAATTCATACTCATCAGGGGTGACATTGGTAATTCATACTCATCAGGGGTGACATTGGTAATTCATACTCATCAGGGGTGACATTGAACTTGATCAAAGGAACATCTTGCATTTACTTGTCAGTAAAAGCATGCAAGGTTTGAGTTCAATGATTGGATTTGAGTAGTAATGGGCATCAGCATGATCAGATTCCCAGCTGAGTAATTCTGATGGCTTCATTAAAATGATGAGAATTGAGTCTATAATTTGTAACATCAATTTGATACTTGTATCATAGACTTTAGAAAAATATTTGAATTCTCTATTGTGAGTGCATGTCAGGTAGGTCATAGGTTCAATCAATGATGGGGTTGACCTGGTAGTGAGCATCGGACGGCCAGCTGAGTAATTAATTGAGAGATGTCTTTATTTTTCTTATAAGAGAGGGGTTAGTTTGGGAAATGGTTTGAATAAGAAATTACAAAGGTTGAGATCATTTCAACTAAAAAATTATCAGGGTGTGTGTGTAGGGGTGCACCCGTATGCATATGGGGTGTGTTTTTGTAGGGCTTGTGCTGTTCTTATTGGATGGTCTTAGGGTAACATTCATTTTTTTAAATATCATGATGTGTTATGCTCAAGCAAAAGAAAGCATAATGGGCTATTCCAGTAGAAATCCATACACCCCCTATGGAGGACATGACCTTAATCTCCCATACAGGGAGTGTGAATTTCAAATGAGGCTACCTGAATGAATGACTCCCATTTGAAATCTACACCCCCTATGTAGGATATTAAGGCCATGTCTTCCATGGGGTGTATGGCTTTCAACTGGAATTTTTTTTTTAGCCCTATAAGCCACAAAAGTCAAGTTTACTGTTATCTTACTGTTTTCTGTACCATTGCGATTCCCTATTGCAGACTAAAAGTTCAATTTCAATGGGATTTTACCATAGCCTACTCCTGTTTTAACAGGAAGGATATCAAATGATTTTGCACAACAAATCAATCATTTTGCTTGACAGCATCACATAATGTTACCATGTGAAACTAGATCTATGTGAATCAGGGTACAGCATGATGTGCCATATGAATTTTATAACTGATAAAAAATATGCATGATTAAATTATGATATGCAACTGACACCATATGTCACAGGCCACTAATTACAATTGTAGCTGTCGCCATATGATCGAGATCTCTGCTATCAAAAATGGCTGCATCACATAACTGATGTTTCATTTTGATGTGTGTTTTAAAAAGGAGAACTTGAAAAAGATTTATAACAACAACAATGTCCCATAACAACAACAACAACAACAACATTCATGACAAGAATGATGTTTATGCAATGATACATGTATATAATAAACATTTTTATTGAGTAAATTGGCAATCATATTTATATTACGAAGTCATATTTCATCCATGCAATTGATAGAGAGCAGTTCTTTCTTTGTAAATTAATTTGTCAGTATTAATTTTGATGTTGTTGTCAAAGTTCTAATCACATGATGAACATGCAAATAATATCTTGTATTTCTCAAATTCATGTGAAAGACAAAAATGGCTATGCTTGATACAATTTCTTAGTATGATGGGCATAAAGTACGAGGTCCTAGGAGGACGAGGAGGAAAGTTTAGAGGAAGAGGAGGAGGAAAAAGGGGAGGAGAAGGATAAAGGGATGAGGGAAGGAACCAAGAGGACCACAGGCTCCTTTCAACTAAATAGTGAATTGGCCTAAAATGACATCTCCATCCAGGATGATGTAACAAGTGTTCTACATGTGTATGCGATTTCCTACATCCTGAGTAAGTGTGTGACACCATGTAAAATCATAAGATATTCATAATCTTAACATATTCATCTCCATCCAGGATGATGTAACAAGTGTTCTACATGTGTATGCGATTTCCTACATCTTGAGTAAGTGTGCGACCCCATGCAAAATCTTAAGATATTCATAATCTTAAGATATTCATAATCTTAAGATATTCATCTCCATCCAGGATGATGTAACAAGTGTTCTACATGTGTATGCAATTTCCTACATCTTGAGTAAGTGTGCGACACCAAGTAAAATCTTAAGATATTCATATTCTTAAGATATTCATCTCCATTCAGGATGATGTAACAAGTGTTCTACATGTGTATGCGATTTCCTACATCTTGAGTAAGTGTGCGACCCCATGTAAAATCTTAAGATATTCATAATCTTAAGATATTCATCTCCATCCAGGATGATGTAACAAGTGTTCTACATGTGTATGCGATTTCCTACATCTTGAGTGAGCGTGCCTAGTCACAATGTCACCATACATACAAAAACATCACATTGAGACGCTTCACTGTAACTCAGAAACATCGCTTTTTGGTGACATGGATGTTGTCCAAGTTGGAGATATGCATGATAAGTGATGGAGTGTCTGTATGTGTGGGTGGTTATTTCTCAGGACTTAAACATGCTCAACAAAAGTTGTAACTGGATCAGATCGCAGGGTTCATATCAAATCAATGATGTTCTGCAGCTGATTTCCCTACTCCTTTTGTTTGTAAAATGTTTTACTTCAGTTTCTGGTTTATTTTCTTCTCACTTCTTTTCTTCATTTACAGAGTGTCCTATAAAAAGAGAGTTCCAATGAATGTTGTGATACTTTAAAATGTGTTTACACCAATCACACAGTGTCTTTTAGTTATCATTTGCAAAAACAACAGAGCTAGTTTGATAAAACAGTTTTAAAGATATGATCTCGAATGTAAAATTTTATAATGTTCTGTTGACTAATTGCACGGTACTGGTTGAATGTGCACATATTATGCATCCCTTAATTTGAAGCCTTGCCTGCATCCATCTGTGCCACAGTGAGTCTAATTTTTCAAAAAATCAAACCTTTTTTAGGAAAGGTTAGACATGTATTGGAAAATTTGTCTCCAACAATTTTACATTTGAGACCATGTCTTCATAACTGTTCCATCAAATGCACTTTGGCTTTTTGCAAATGGTAGCTGAAAGATGGGGCATTCACACATGTAAACACTGAATGAAGCACATTTTAAAATATCACATATGCTGGGACCCACTTTTTATAGGACACCCTGTATTCATAGTCTCCCTCTTCTCTACTTCATCAACCCCCTCCTTAACTCATTTTTGTATCACTTCTACATTCTTTATACATTTTCCTCATTAGTATTTTTCGACATATTACCATCTTCCTCTCTCCCATTATTCTATCTTTCAAGCTTTTTTCCTGCCCTTTTCCCCTCCCTCTGTTTATGTTGAATTATCAACGTCTTACCCCATTCAATAACCTAAAGCATCGATGCGAGTATAGAAGTTTTTAATACAAATTCCATCATTGCCAAACTTACACAGCACTTAGTTCAATTTATTATACATTTCCCCCCATGATTCACAAAACTCTAGAGTATGTAAAGAAAGATAATATAATTCATAATATATTAACTTTCTGCATTTTCTACAAACCTAGTTCTTGAAACCATTCTATTTAGTATTCCCATCATTTAAGGAATTCAACCTTTTACAAAGCTTCCCTTGCTTGGCTGACATTATCACAGAATAACCCTCTGGTGTTGAGTTGACAGTACTATTGCATGAGACAGTCGTATCGCAGTGGAAACGGAGAAAGGTCTAATAAATGCAATAGCTGGTATGTGTTACTTTATGTAATATGTCTGTGTGTTACAATCAGTGACATAAATTATAGTCTACATTCTGAAAACGACTGGTTCATTTAGTTCATTGAACAATTAAAGTCACACTCTGAGCATGCTCAAATGACTTAAAGATGGGTGACCCGATGGACAGCCTCATCCCCCACTTTTTCCTATCAAAATGGAGATTTTTGCATCAGAAGACGGCTCATATTTTTCTCATAATCTCAGTGACATTTTAGGCCTAATATAGCCCGTTTAGATGTTATGAACATAAAAGTGATAGCCTCATCCCCAATTGTGGTATACCACACATACAGTTTTACGGGCCATTGTGAAACACATTTTTACTTCTAATATCAAAACGGCTAGTGCAATTTACCTCAAAATTTGGGAATTTGATTATTTTGGTACAGGCCTCAATGTGAGGTTTCAAAACACAATACGTAGAAATCTGACCCCCTACCTTTAATATGTACATTACTCCCCCATCTTGCCCATCAAAATGTCAAGCCCATGAGTCTCACTATGGACCACAATGGCCTCATCCCAATGGCATAGTTCAATAATCTCAATGAAACAACAATACTGCAAAATTTGACCTCAAATTAGAGAGCATGAGTTTTTGTACCCAAATTTTCAAAGGTCATTCAATGAATGTACAAATGTATTGGGGTTAAAGAAATGTGCCTTGATAGATGAGCATGTTGTGGATCCTAGTGTCTATTGCAATTCATTTATCTGTCATTTTGTCTGTAGGCCACATAATTTGTTTTATATTGTCTGGGGGATTTTCTTGAATTGACGAGGGTGGGAGGCTTTCCTTTTCAATGCAAACTGGCAATGCTAGCAATTGCGATGCATACTTGAAAACAATGAGGTACTTATAAATAATTAAAGCTTCTGAAGGGTAGAATAATACAAAAACATCTTTAAAGTGGTTCATGTTGCTTCATGAATTGCTGGAGCTTAAAAAAAGTTTTGGATTAACTCCAGAAAACAATGCAGGGGAGGAGGAGAACCAGTAAAATAATTGTATGTCCTTATGCCACTAGTTTCCCATTCTTTGATAACAATTCCGTATTCATGGATAGGATTAGGATTAAGTTTTAAAGTTAAGCAGGGCTTCAACTCAACTCTTGCAAAAATATAGGGATAATATAGGACCATTTTGGGAAAAAATATATGGATAATATAGGAATATTTTGGGGAAAATATAGTTAAAATATAGGGCAAATGTAGAATAGAGGATTTTTTTAACGACAAATTTCATTATTTGACACAAAATGTACCATATTCACATGTATTTAACAATGGCTTCCTTCATTTCCCCTCATAGCCATTCCTATCCACCACCCATGAAAGCCTATGATCATGTGCAATGAATTAGTGATAAATGTATTGCTCAAATGTTGACAAAATTGTTTTTGTTTCACACAAAAGTGTCAGCAATTCATCACATTTGTCAAAACATACAAATTATTTTGTTTTATTAGAACTATTATAGTATGACCTTACACTTGTACATAAAACAGACAATAGGACAAAAATGTAGAAGAAACATGACTTCGGTTAAATTGATGTATGGAATGATACATGAATTTGTTGTAATATCCTATTGCACCGTCTATACCTAATTGGAAGTGCAGTGGACATTTTGGTTTTTATATCACATAGTAAATTACACTAATTGTGGCCTTTGCTGTTTTAATCTACATCAATGATCCGCCTGACAACCTGTCTTCAAGAGAGATTATTTGCTGATGACTTCATTATGTATCAAGAAATCAAATCTGCTGAAGATTCCAGGAATCCAGGATTCTTCAAAATGACATAAACCATCTGCAAACTGGGAAACCAACTGGAAAATGGGTTTCAATCAATCACTCCAAATGCTTTTTAATGAGAGTCACTCATGAAAACAAAGCCAATTGTAAACCGGATCAACTGGTATAAGATGGGAGACAGTCTGCTTGACGAAGTTGATCATTACCCAATACCTGGGTGTAGAGCTCTCATCAAGCCTTACCTGGAACAGACACATAAATCAGATCGCTATAAAACCAATTAGAATTTTGGGATTTCTTCAAAGAAACTTATCCCCTTGTTGTGACAAGTCAACAAAGGAGGTAACTAGCACTTGTCTGCCCACTTGAAATATTGGTGCATCTTGATTCCAGTTACGCCGAGTCGATGCTTCTCAACATGTCAGAAACACTTGTCTTGAATAGTCATTATGGACAAACCGGGCTGCACACCTCTGAATCTTAATTGTCAAGGGTGTCAATATTGTTTCTCTGAATATGGGATCCTTATCAGAGAAACAATATTGACACCCTTGACAATTAAGATTCAGAGTTGTGCAGCCTGGTTTGTCCATAATGATTATTCAAGACAAGTGTTTCTGACATGTTGAGAAGCATCGACTCGGAGTAACTGGAATCAAGATGCACCAAAGCCCGCCTATGTCCCATCTATAAGGAGACTGTTGACATGATCATACCCAGTAACATCTCTCATCCAAACCAAAACTCGGAAAACTACATAATACTAGGCAGTCCTCAGGTCAGCATATCTACCTGCATCAGAGCCATCAACAATGGATATTTGCAGTCACAATATCCTTGGACCACCCCAGAGTGGAACATGCTTCCTGACACCACCAGATGCGGACCAACTCAGTCACCTTTTAAGTCACAACTGGACAATGTGGACATGAACTATCTCACCAAATCTGCCCACATCTAAGCTGCTGAAACATGTTCTTAGTTTAGGCACTTGCATTGGCGATCTACAAGCGTGCCCCCCATTGCGTGGCAGTGTGTGCGCTGTGACTATCCACTATCGTGTCATAATGTGTAGCTGAAACCAATCAAATTGTGTGTATTCTTGATAAGACACACCAACTGAATAAGAATTTGATGTGAATGTCGGCTAAAATCATAGTGATTTTTAATACAAAATGTCAGTGACTTACATTTCTCCACCTATATATACCAAATTATGTGGTGTTTCAAAACTTCATATCAATTAAATATTCCATAAATAATAATAAATGTTAATTTGAACCAATTCGATCAGTGCTGCTATTTTGAAGCCCCAATACAAAAGAGCACATAATCATAGAATCCCTCAGTTGAGACACAATTATAAACCAGAAATAATGATTTGATCAAATTTCTGCAGTGCACATAAAAACAAATTTACGTACATTTTGAAAAAAAAATATAGGAATTATAGGGCATTTTACAACTATATAGGGAAATATAGGAAAAGTTCAAAAATATAGGAAATATAGGAAATATAGGGCCAGTTGAAGCCCTGGTTAAGGCAATGGTAATGTTATGGATCAGTTAGGGGAATTGTTAAGGATAAGGTAAGATTTTGTTGTCTACAGGGCAAGATGATGAAATGACATATGGAATGAGGAAGAATCAATGAAACTCATACTTGTAAATTTGTTTTTGTCACTGTTAGCTGCTTAGAAATACACACAAAGTCCACACATTATTTATAGAACTTTTAGTAGAAGGTTGAAAACATGACTTTAACATTACTTCATTTCCTTTGCTAAGTTCCAACTACAAGTGGCATTGCATGAGTCATCCTATTGGAGGGGGGGGGGAACCAACCGTGATTGGGCACCGGGCCTGACTGGGGGGCACAAGCTGTTTTTCAGCATTTTTCCAATAATCTCAAATATGACAATCTCCAGGACACAGTTTCTTAACCACATATGCTTTTACACTCAAAGCCTTTGGATGAGTTGGTAACAAAAACTCATGTTCACAACTTGAGGTCAACATTTGAGTTTTGCTTATAGAGGTCATTGAGCTATGTCATTGGTTATGAGATCATTATCATCATTATGGCTCAGTGTCTGTTAGAATACATTAACCTTAATTACCATTCTAAAGCCATTGAACCTTTCATCAATAAATCCTATGATTTAAGGCAGCCATTTTGTTAACTGTACCATGCTAACGATGTTCAGCACGTGTGCAACTAACATACCGTTACGGCATCCCCTCATGGAAACTTGTTCTTAGGAAGCGCTTCGTGTCTGTCGGCATAAATTTCATTCGTTACCATTTACTCTACATATGTCACTTAACTTTCCATCACTGGAGATTCACTATTCTATCTATAATAGCAACATACCTGGGAAGCTACGCATGTTTAATCCCAGGCAAAATGGGATATTACAATTGAAATCCATACACCCCTATGGAAAACATGATCTTAATCTTCTACACAAGGATCGAGTGTAAATTTCAAATGGGGTTACCTGAATGGAGAACTCCATTTGAAATATACACTCATGTGAGGGAGATTAAGGTCATGTCTTCCATCTAGGGAGGGGGTGTATGAATTTTATCTGGAATAGCCCCAACTAATCTTCCTTTGGGTACAACTGAACAATTGGTTACCATCAAACTAATTTTGTGCTGTGTGATAAATGTTTATTTAACCATCTGTCAAATATAAGGCTTGGAAGTTCCAGGTGAGGGATAATTCATGTAGTGTAGAAGTACAGAAGAAGTATTTGCAACTACTCCTGAAACTTAATTGTACAGAAATTAAAGCTCAGGCAAACCGCAATATATTAAAGGAGAGAAAAATCAGAACTGTTCAGATTTGAACCAGCACACAGTTGAGTTCCAACTTTTAAGTTGGAACAATTTAAGTTGGAACGATGTATGTTTTAAACAATTAAAAAATTTTAATTAAAAAAAATTAAGATTTGAACAATTTTAAGTTAAAAAATTAAAATTTAAGTTAAAACAATTTAATTTAATTTATATCACTGAATTAATAGACAAGATAAGATTTCTAGAAAAAAACCCAAACATTTTACATGCAAGTTGTATGGTTTCACATTTCTTTATTGAAAAGCCTCATCAGAATATTGATTGAGTGAGTTTCCTTCCACCTGGATGACTCTGAACTGCAGATGGAACTCTTAGATTTAAGCATTTCCATATTACTAACTTTAATAAAAGACTCCAATACTAATATTGGAAATATCTCAAAATTCAATTTACAATTGAACAAGTCACAATTTCCTGCAATGTCAAAATTTGGCAAATAGGGGATGCTTGTGAAATTGATAGAAGGAGATAAGTTATTGACAGAAAGGAGTTAACTGGGAACATCAGATGAGAAATAGAATCTTGTGTCAACATCATGCTGAGGCCTTGCTTCATTCTGAAATGGATACATGGAGACCATATAGCCATATTAAAACACAAGAGTTTGGTTGGTGGATTGGGTAATTCCGGTTGAAATACATACATCCCCATTCTCTTGGTCGGGTTTGTTCCATCTATTGCACTTAACCTATTTCGCATGTCTGTCAAAGGAGACACCCTCGTGAAATCCCTATTGGTTTGTACAGGACCTTTCAGTTCCAGTCAATTTTCTCGAAATAGAAAACACCAATTTGCGATTATTGGGAGTTTATTCCCCTGGTAAGAAATCAAACTTTTGGAATGGTTCCACCAAGAGTATTTATTTTAGCATACTTTATGATTTCCCCCATTTAGTGCAACAATAAGTGTCCCCTTCATGCCATAGGGCTGCGAGATGGAACAACCAAATCCTGGCAAAAACTACCAATGCGATGAAGCAATCCATCGCGAGTGATGTAATGCCAACCGACTGAATATGGAAAGACATGGCCTTAATCTCCCACACAGAGGGTGTAGATTTCAAATGGAGTCACTCGTTCAGTTAACCGCATTTGAAATTCACACTCCCTGTGTGGGAGATTAAGCATAAGGCATCCACTCTGCACTCCGCATCCACCTCTTCAATAATTATTATTTTCTTTTGAACAGAACCATATGCTAACGGAGTAACGGTAGACTACTCATCCAGGAAGAAGATGAACTAGGAGATTATTGCATTTTGTGACCAACATCATGATCAAGGTTACTTTCTTGATCATCTTGCAGACCTGTGTTAAGCAAGTGGTTATATATTGGTCTTGATCCTATAATAACAAAACTCTAACGCATAAAACAAACTGAGCCCCAAAACTACATATTGCACACCTACTGAAAAGTATGACAGTGTAAGCAAATTTATCTTGGTTTCTCACTGTTCATTGATAATGCATTGATTCCTAACGGATATAGTCAATAGTACATGGTAAACCCAGTTATTCAACCTTCTTCCACCACCTGCTAAATACAGTATTCCATATCATTCCAAGCAGTTCCATGTATGCAAAGATTTAGGTGAATAGAATTGAAGATACAAATTGAGGGTTCAGTGCAAGAAGACCAACTGCAAAATGTGCCTATTTGGTAAATCCCATAAGCCTTTGTGAGTACACCTGAGATGTCGACATTTGACAATGCCCAGTAATGATGTTCAATAAACAATGTGCACATCGGCGCAGATAGGTGTGATGTCAAATGTCGACATCGTCAGGTGTACTCGCAAAGGATTATGGGATTTACCAAAAAGGTCAATAGCTGCCTTATAGACAATGTCTGCATTCTATATTTTACACATCATATTGCAGATGAGCCTCCTTCCACTAACCTCTTGTAGTCCTAACTGTTGGACTAACAACCGGATGCTAAGTAATCTTTCTCAAACAAACATCTTTCCTAAATCAAATACCATCTTTAAAGAGTTTCCCCATTCTGTTTTAAATTCACCTATTCCTGTGGTGTAACAAGTTAAGCATCCTGATTGCATATGCCTTCACTTGGTTCCATTTGGTATTGGTTATCACGGTTAATTATCCCGACATCCACAACAATTACGTATAACTGAATACTAACACCGCAAGTGTGAGTACTCTATCATGCAAATTGTATGAACAGGAAGACTGCATCTTGTAATATTTTACGTCGACCCACCACTAGGATCCACAACATGCTCATCTATCAGGGCACAGTTCTTTAACCCCAATACGTTTGCACATTCATTGAATGACCTTTTACAATTTGGGTACAAAAACTCATATTCTGCAACTTGAGGTTAAATTTTGCACTATGATTATGTAATTGAGGTTATTGGACTATGCCATTGGGATGAGGCTATTGTGGTCCATAGTGCACTCTACTGGTTAAAAATTCAACCATGCACAACATACTATTCTAGCCATAGACTTTCACATAGAATACAGCAGGTGCAGCTGACACTAAATGCTTTTTTTCTCTCCTTGGCAACAAATTGATACCCTGGATGGATCTATATACAATGTACATGTAATGTGTTTTCTTCAATCATTTTGAAGTTTTAATACAAGCACTCACCAAGAAAATTATACAGCTAGAATTTCTTTTGGTTTATGGAGTGTGTGTTTATGTAAACCCACAGATCCTATCTTTGCAGGATCTGTGGTAAACCCGAGCAAATTGAGAACACACACCCGAAAACCTACCACAGTATCTTAACCATATCTAGAAGACCAAGTCTTGAATGTTATTATATTTAATTCTCTGGATTGATAGGATGAACAAATTTTAATCTTTCCCCAGAGCACATAAACATTGAAAAAAAAACACAGTGCATCTGGCTGGATTCAAAGCGGCGATCTTCATAATACTAGCACGACGCTCTAGCCAACTGAGCCACAGAGGCATGCTAGAGTAGAGCGGAAGATATAAATGTATAGATCTTGTTTGCTGGTTGGATTGTAATTCAAGTGGGTCCCCGGTTTGGAAGTTAGTTTAAGGTGTGCAAGGTCCAAGTTGTGGGTCCTCATTTGCATGTCTCTGCTTAACGGGGATGGTCTCCGGTTGCAGTAATGTCCACGGTTGGAATGTAAAGCTTCATATTAACATCCGTGTTTGCCAGCAAACACATACGCGCCCCATCCATACACCCACATACTTTGGTAAGCAATTTAATCTTGCTTACTTCCTAAACTTCCCAGGTAAAAGGTATACAGGGAAAACTCACGGAAGTCATTCCACCAAAGTGAACCAAAGAACTGATGATGCTTGTTACGTAAGACGGATAAAAATCCAAAACGTTTTGATGCACAAAATTGAAATTGACTAGCTTAAAAGGTTTGCCTGACATTTCATACATCGACCTGGCAGAGAGGGGTTGCCAATTGTGCATAAATAAGAAAATTAGAGCAGAGTATGTTTTTCTAAAAGTATGAAACTTAATAATGATGAAATGTCAGGATGCGCATAATGCATACTAAGTAAGCGTTAGATGGTAACGGATGATATTAAACTTGATTTGACACTGTTGTTGCTAGGGATACGGACTGGTCACTCTCTAGCCTTAACGCATCATATTTCATACTGTTTGGGTAAACTTTTTAAGCTAATTATGTTTCATGCTTGCTACACTTCTAAACCCATATCTAGACATGTCCACATTCCTTATTATAGAGGGCGACATTCAATCCAAAAAGGGAAATACAAAAATTTGAAATTTGGACACCAGAAACTTGACGACGTAGTCTAAAATGTGCCGGTACTTTATCCTTGATACAGAAGTCAGCATGCAGTGAAAGTTAGATTTCATAAAATAAAATCGCCTTTGTGTAAAATGGATCGCCGTGGTGAAAAATGATGCATTACATGGGTTTTTTTTAAAACAGACATTTGCCCATAACTTCGCTAATTTTTGACCTACAGACATGGTTGACCCCTCATTTTTTAAGTTAAATAATCACCTTTTTAAACAAAATAATTTCCATGTGAAATATCCTACTTGAAAATTTTGTGAACATGCCTACCATATCACAAGTCGTGTTCACATTTTGAGTTACGCTAACAGTTAAAAACAGGTAAAAATTCCACAAAATATTTTCCCAACTCCTACCTCGTGTCCAAACCTAGCCTACTCCTTGCACTACGCCGAACAGTTTGTGATCTTTTTCAACAGCGCAAAATGTAATTTCATAGTTTACGACCAAAAAAGGGTCAAACTTAGGCAAGGTGCCAGGTGTAGTAGTGCTCACATTGCAAAATACACATGGCTGAGATTACATCTAGCTCGCTTCTCCTGACTTTTGTCAGAGGCAAATCATCAGATTTACGCCTGACAGAACTTACACTGACCATCTTTCACACTGTCACTACTCCTGCCCACTGCTACTCCTAGCAACTTGCGCGGACCAAGTTCCGACGGGCATACGTCTGACAATGTGAACGCAGCTACATTAATTTTGACATCAGGATTTCTCCTACAAATTTAATGGGATAGGAAAGGCTATATTGTCTTACACTGTCGTTGTCATGGATACGGGATGGCCACTTTTCAGCCTTAATGCATTATATTTCTCAGTGTTTGCACAAACTTTTTAGGTCAATTAAATGTGTGTTTCATGCTTGTCACTTACAGGTATCCCATCAGATCATACTGTGTAACCAGGCTTTCTGTCAATTTTTGATGTAAAAAGCCGACACTACTGTTGCCAAGGATACATGCTTATCGCTTGCAAGATTTAAATGCATTAGATGTTTTTGACCAAGTTGTTCCTCATATTATTGTTAACAGCATATTGTGATATGATCTGATCCATTCAGATAACAGTCAGTAATTTTGAAAACTGATTTATCAACATAAATATAATTGCTTATTACCTCAGTTTTCTAATGCTGAAAACCCTGTACCTCTAACATACTTTGTTATGAAGTTAATGACATTTTGGAATGTCTGTTTTCTTATACGTTCCCTTGTTTTTTACAACTTGTTTTTTTCATCTCGTATACCAAATTTCTGACACTGACATTGTGTCACATTTTTAATTTTGACAATCATTCCATGGTGCTACGCAGAATTAAACAGAACAGAACAGAGCCTTTTCCACAGCGGAAACAACTTAGCAAAAACATCACAGAGAAGAACAAATTTGGCCAGAACACAGCTAATCATTTTAGCGGAAATTTGAAGCAGAGAATCAACCAGAGCACCAATGGAGCATTAGCCTCCCCTGAATTGAGCATTCATAGAGAAGCATTATTTGCTCTGAACAAGCGATTGTTCGATAATGTCACACCAGTACACCAGTATCAAAGAAATCCTCCCGAGAAAAAAAGGGCAAAAAGATGATTTTGGCATCCTCTCCTCATGGTTATTTCCACCAAGTTTCGATCAAATCAGAGCAATTTATCAAAAATCACAGCGGAGAACAAAAAATTGCAGAAAAACATCAAACTATAAATAGAATGTGCCATTTTCATGTGTGAAAAAAATTTGGTATCAGAAGACGTAAAAAAAGCTTTTTCCGAAACATCATCTTGCTATAAAAGACACCGAGCTGCAGTTCACAACATTGGATCAATTCAACTGCTGAACTACAACCCAACTTTACCCCCGTAACTCATCCAACATATGATTCGGTGAGTCTACGGTTTCTTACAAATTAATCTAACCGATAAACCGTCCCGTGCCATACCCCAAGAGACAAATTGTGTTGTCTATCCAAACTAGAATGCGATCAATAGATTTTACGGTTGGAAGAAGGGGTTGGATCTGAGGTATGACTTGGATTTGTTGAGTGTGTAAGATGGGGCCACAACTACATGTAGGGGGATGTATTAAGTGCTTGAAATAAGACCATAAAATCAACATGTATCATTGACACAATTTGAAAATCTGTGAAATCAGTTTACAACATTTTGCACACATCCTGGTTTGTTGAACAGAGGGTGTGTATGTGTGACACTGTAAAACCAAAGTAAAACCAAAAATACATTCTAGTTCAAAATTTCCATGAGTTTTGTTCCATGACTGTAGTTCATTACTGCTAGTTTAATGGGAAATGCAATAATTGTGCGTAGAATCCTGTGGGTATGGGATGAATTTAATTAAAGAAGTAATTTTTGGCAGTTCAAAGGGGAAAATGAAACTTTCCAACGAGAAATGCTCCAATTCCTGCTTTTAAGTCAACTCCTTTCTACATACCTATATATATATACTTAGCTTTGTTTGTTTTACAATGTATGAGAGCCACAAACATACCAGTTTTTCATACCATCTTGTTCAAAAGAAAAACAAACAAACAAACAGACAGACAGACACCTGACAAACAAACAGACAAACAAAATTTGTGAAATTACAAAAACTTCATGACAATTCCTGAAAATGGGCATTAGAGTCTGTCTATAATATAAGTCCCACAGTAAGGTATTTCCAACTTATTTTCATTCCAAATAGGAAAGAAACCAAATTCAAAGTTCAACATTATACACTGACCTAAATTTTAAAGTAATAGCCTCTTTTAAAGCTACACACAAACTCATTACATCACTTTCAATTTGACTTATATTGACAGCGATGCAAAATTTCTAGCGCACCGTAACACAGGTACTTAATATTATTAGGACTGATGTTGTCTTTGTAGGGCATAAATCCAGGGTTCTTGTTTTTGATGAAATACATTCCCTGGATCTCTTTAAATAAAAGTGTTTTAGTTTTGATGAAAAGAAGTTTTCTATTTTGATTAGAACTTCAACATTTATATTGCAATATTTTGGCACTGAGTGAATACTCTTATGTGTAATTGACTTGAGCTGATATCAAGTTAGCTCAATTATAAACAGTCAAGGCATAAGACAATAGAGTACTTGCAAGTAGTGCATTTTCAAATCCTTCTCACAGATCCTGCTCAGTGCTCACAGACTGATGTCTCTGATGTTTAAAATGATCCTGGACATAGAGTTTACAGATTTACCTGTATAAATATTAATGGTTATAATGCTGGCTGCAAAGGTTATGGTTGATGTACACTGATAAGGGTACTGCACCTCTGAATGCTTAATGATTTATCACGTGATGTGGGCAATCAATAGCCGAGACACTGTGTAAAATTTCAATAATCTTATTGTGTTATTCATAACCTCCACGTATCTTACTACAAGTGCATCCCAATCAAATTGCTTGTTAGATAACATATGCATACAGGAGCGAAGGTTACTGATATTCATTCATAACCTGATGAATATACGCGATGTGTATAATCCAATCACAGATAATAACTTTTAAATACGTGGACGCAAATGCTGGTTATTGAAAATGTATAATAACCGTGTCTTGTGACGTAGCTAAAAGTACGCTTTACAATGACTGTGTAACGTGACGTGTTATGCAGTTGGACATCGACTGATTGTACGCTAGTGTGATTGGTTGCATGGTATTTCCCAAATGGGCTATTCGATTTTTTTTATAGGGAAAGCGAAAGATATAGTTAAAATTATATTTTGTTTTCAAATGTAAAAGAAATTGTGATGTAAATTGAATTTAAAAAGTGAAAAGTGACAGTTATGAATGAGGTTAATGACTACGCATCAGTTGTTTTGAGGGTATTGTGAAATATCTAAACATTGTGCTTTGGACCTCGGAAAGTGCGCCTCCCCAGTTCCAAAGCACAATGTTTAGATATTTCACAATACCTCAAAACAACTGATGATGCGCAGTCATTAACCTCTAATCAAAGACTTCCATGCAAGATGCAGCGAGGGATTACATGGCACAATGACTTCTGCTTCGGAATATCCCTCCGGGCTACACCCCTCAGGATATTCATTGGTTCCAAAGGCAAAATGATATTACGCACGCGTTAATTTTTTCGCTATATAATTACGCCGGATATCGCAGATTGTAATGATCTGTGCCGTTCGCCTTGAAACTATTAATTTCTCTTCCCAAAATCGATGCTTTTAACCAAACAGATGACAAGAATCTTAAGATTTGGTATATAAAACAAATATTGACTGCTATTCGGCACATGGTAAAATTATAGGCCCGAGGTGATGTCAAAACCATGACTATGGGCATAGTCATGGTTTTGACATCACCGAGGGCCTATAATTTTAACTGTGCCCCGAATATAGCAGTCAATATTTGTATATCAACCCACTCTACTGGTTAAAAATTCAACCATGCACAACATACTATTCCAGCCACAGACTTTCACACAGAATACAGCAGGTGCAGCTGACACTATGCGCAATTTTTTCTCTCCTTGGCAACAAATGATACCCTGGATGGATCTATATACAATGTAATGTGTTTTCTTCAATCATTTTGAAGTTTAATAGCAGTACTCCCCAAGAAAATTATACAGCTATAATTTCTTTGGGTTTATGGAGTGTGTGTTTTATGTAAACCCACAGATCCTTTCTTCCCAGGATCTGTGGTAAATCCCAGCAAATGAGAACACACACCCAAAAAAAAAAACCCACTACAGTATCATAACCATATCTAGAAGACCATGTTTTCAAAGTTATTATTATTATATTTAATTCTCTGGGTTGATAGGATGAACAAATTTTAATCTTTCTCCAGAGCACATAACCATTGAAAAACAAAAACAGTGCATCTGGCCGGATTCGATCCGCAACCTTCGTAATACTAGCACAACGCTCTAGCCAACTGAGCCACAGAGGCATGCTAGAGTAGAGCGGAAGATATAAATGTATAGATCTTGTTTGCTGGTTGGATTGTAATTCAAGTGGGTCCCCGGTTTGGAAGTTAGTTTAAGGTGTGCAAGGTCCAAGTTGTGGGTCCTCATTTGCATGTCTCTGCTTAACGGGGATGGTCTCCGGTTGCAGTAATGTCCACTGTTGGAATGTAAAGCTTCATATTAACATCCGTGTTTGCCAGCAAACACATACGCGCCCCATCCATACACCCACATACTTTGGTAAGCAATTTAATCTTGCTTACTTCCTAAACTTCCCAGGTAAAAGGTATACAGGGAAAACTCACGGAAGTCATTCCACCAAAGTGAACCAAAGAACTGATGATGCTTGTTACGTAAGACGGATAAAAATCCAAAACGTTTTGATGCACAAAATTGAAATTGACTAGCTTAAAAGGTTTGCCTGACATTTCAGACATCGACCTGGCAGAGAGGGGTTGCCAATTGTGCATAAATAAGAAAATTAGAGCAGAGTATGTTTTTCTAAAAGTATGAAACTTAATAATGACGAAATGTCAGGATGCGCATAATGCATACCAAGTGAGCATTAGATGGTAACAGATGATATTAAACTTGATTTGACACTGTTGTTGCTAGGGATACGGACTGGTCACTCTCTAGCCTTAACGCATCATATTTCATACTGTTTGGGTAAACTTTTTAAGCTAATTATGTTTCATGCTTGCTGATTTCACACCACCAAATAGTATATATGGTTGTGCGCCCTTGAATTTCACTTCTCAGAAAAACCCATTGATTCTGAATTTAAGCATTAAAATGAGCAGAAATTTGCATAATTTTAGCCAAATTTGGATTGGTCATGATTAGTAATATTAATTCCTGCAAGTGTACCACAGATGGGAGAGATCGAATAACTTTTAATGATTTTAAGCAGCCTTTTCTTTACAGAAACACCGGCATGGTTTTGCCTGAAAAATAGGAAATTCCCAGACATCGTAGACTTTGAGGGCCAGTCGTAAAAAATAATGACGGTCAACCTATATTTTTTCCCAGCCAGAGGGATCAGGCAAGGGCTGATTTCAACCATCATAGCTGTCGCTTAAAACTGAGTCGCTCCTGTGAAGAAAAAATGACGCTTTCTTAAGACAAATTTAGCACATATCTCTATGGGACTCTGATTTGGTGGTGTGAGATCTGAATGGAGCTGTGTGTGTGAGTCTCAACTTTTGATTGAGCAAGTTAGCCCTGTGCCTAATTCGTGTTTGGATTCACCGACGAAGTGCATTGACTGAATTTATGTAATTAAAGGCTAAAATTGAAGAGAACTGCAACATTTGCTACTAATATACCAGTGCTAAGGTGAGTTTATGATCCAAAATGTGTGTTTGAGTGAAAGATTCCATTTCAGAGAGTGACTTAGGCCCATGCAATGTAATCATAATATTTTGTAAGCTTACATCATCAATGGCATGCAATGACTCAGTGCCAGATAGAGAATACATTGCAGTATGGTGCTAGGGTACTGGTCGAACTCATGAAATAGGCGCCTGGATCAGGTAAGCTTACGGTTTGTGTGTTGGTGGGGGGGGGTAGGCTAAGCTTATGATTCCACTACTGGTAACCCAGGTAATGTTTACAATCATGATGGTATGCAATGACTCAGTGCCAGATGTAGAAGACATCAGTATATGGTGGCACTTGGGCCAGGGCACTGGTTGGAGCTCATAAAATGTGTCCATGGATCAGGTAAGCTTATGGGGGGGTAGACTTAAGATTTCACTAATAGGCCATATAATTCAACACTTATAATTCAGACAATGTGGTCATGTTCTTCTTTGTTTCTGTGTGTCTATCTGGTTACTTGTCCCTCTTGACTGTAAATTGCTGAAAGCCTAAGTCTTGGTGAATTTTTAACATGGTAATCACAATGCTATCTTCAGTAGATAGCAGATGTCACAGACACAATGATTCTGCTTGAAAAAAAATTTTTAACCAGATTCTTGCTCAAATTATGCTAAAAATAAGTTAATTAGATTAAAATAGTCTGAAATTAAGGATAATCAGAAACTTGTTGCATCATGAATGGAGCTGTGTGTGTGAGTCTCAACTTTTGATTGAGCAAGTTAGCCCTGTGCCTAATTCGTGTTTGGATTCACCGAAGAAGTGCATTGACTGAATTTATGTAATTAAAGGCTAAAATTGAAGAGAACTGCAACATTTGCTACTAATATACCAGTGCTAAGGTGAGTTTATGATCCAAAATGTGTGTTTGAGTGAAAGATTCCATTTCAGTAGAGTGACTTAGGCCCATGCAATGTAATCATAATATTTTGTAAGCTTACATCATCAATGGCATGCAATGACTCAGTGCCAGATAGAGAATACATTGCAGTATGGTGCTAGGGTACTGGTCGGAACTCATGAAATAGGCGCCTGGATCAGGTAAGCTTACGGTTTGTGTGTTGGTGGGGGGGGTAGGCTAAGCTTATGATTCCACTACTGGTAACCCAGGTAATGTTTACAATCATGATGGTATGCAATGACTCAGTGCCAGATGTAGAAGACATCAGTATATGGTGGCACTTGGGCCAGGGCACTGGTTGGAGCTCATAAAATGTGTCCATGGATCAGGTAAGCTTATGGGGGGGTTGGTAGACTTAAGATTTCACTAATAGGCCATATAATTCAACACTTATAATTCAGACAATGTGGTCATGTTCTTCTTTGTTTCTGTGTGTCTATCTGGTTACTTGTCCCTCTTGACTGTAAATTGCTGAAAGCCTAAGTCTTGGTGAATTTTTAACATGGTAATCACAATGCTATCTTCAGTAGATAGCAGATGTCACAGACACAATGATTCTGCTTGAAAAAAAATTTTTAACCAGATTCTTGCTCAAATTATGCTAAAAATAAGTTAATTAGATTAAAATAGTCTGAAATTAAGGATAATCAGAAACTTGTTGCATCATTCAGATTTCACACCACCAAATAGTATATATGGTTGTGAGCCTTGAATTTCACTTCTCAGAAAAACCCATTGATTCTGAATTTAAGCATTAAAATGAGCAGAAATTTGCATAATTTTAGCCAAATTTGGATTGGTCATGATTAGTAATATTAATTCCTGCAAGTGTACCACAGATGGGAGAGATCGAATAACTTTTAATGATTTTAAGCAGCCTTTTCTTTACAGAAACACCGGCATGGTTTTGCCTGAAAAATAGGAAATTCCCAGACATCGTAGACTTTGAGGGCCAGTCGTAAAAAATAATGACGGTCAACCTATATTTTTTCCCAGCCAGAGGGATCAGGCAAGGGCTGATTTCAACCATCATAGCTGTCGCTTAAAACTGAGTCGCTCCTGTGAAGAAAAAAATGACGTTTTCTTAAGACAAATTTAGCACATATCTCTATGGGACTCTGATTTGGTGGTGTGAGATCTGCTACACTTCTAAACCCATATCACAAGTCGTGTTCACATTTTGAGTTGAACCCGGCGTAAATTTACGCTAATAGCGATGAAAATTCCACAAAATATTTTCCCAACTCCCACCTTGTGTCCAAACCTAGCCTACTCCTTGCGCTACGCCGAACAGTTCCACAAAGAAATTACTTCCTGTGTTTCTGTGATCTTTTTCAACAGCGCGAAATGTAATTTCATAGTTTACGACCAAAAAAGGGTCAAACTTACACCAGGTGCCAGGTGTAGTAGCGCTCACATTGCAAAATACGCCTGGCTGAGATTACATCTAGCTCACTACTCGTGACTTTTGTCATGAGTAAACCGTCGGACGTACTCCTGGAGGAACTTATTCTGACCATTGTTCACACTGCCACTACTCCTGGCCGTGCCTACCGCTACTCCTAGCAACTTGCGCCGACCAAGTTCCGACGGGCATACGTCTGACAATGTGAACGCAGCTACATTAATTTTGACATCGGGATTTCTCCTACAAATTTAATGGGATAGGAAAGGCTATATTGTCTTACACTGTGGTTGTCATGGATACGGGATGGCCACTTTTCAGCCTTAATGCATTATATTTTTCAGTGTTTGCACAAACTTTTTAGGTCAATTCAATGTGTGTTTCATGCTTGTCACTTACAGGTATCCCATCAGATCATACTGTGTAACCAGGCTTTTTTGTTATCTGTCAATTTTTGATGTAAAAAGCCGACACTGCTGTTACCTAGGATACATGCTTGCAAGATTTAAATGCATTAGATGTTTTTGACCAATTTGTTCTTCATACTGGTTAACAAAATATTGTGATAGGATCTGATCCATTCAGATAACTGTCAGTAATTTTGAAAATGGAGTTATCAACATAAATATAATTGCTTATTACCTTAGTTTTCTAATGCTGAAAACCCTGTACCTCTAACATACTTTGTTATGAAGTTAATGACATTTTGAAATGTCTGTTTTCTTATACGTTCCCTAGTTTTTTTCATCCCATATTCCAAATTTCTGACATTGGCCTGACTGGATCAAAGTGTGTCAAATTTTTAATTTTGACAATTACTCTATGGTGCTACGCCACTGATAGCGTTATATTTTAAATATGTCTTGCCATTGCAACAATTAAACAAAACCGAACAGCCTTTTCCACAGCAGAAATATCACGGAAAAGAACAAATTTGGCCAGAGCAAAGCTAATCATTTTAGTGGAAATTTGAAGCAGAGAATCAACAGGGCATTAGCCTCCTCTGAATTGAGCATTCATAGAGAAGCATTATTTGCTCTGAACAAGCGATTGAAATAGATAATGTCACACCAGTACACCAGTATCAAAGAAATCCTCCCGAGAAAAAAAAGGGTAAAAAGATGATTTTGGCATCCTCTCCTCATGGTTTTAATCAAATCAGAGCAAAAATCACAGCGGAGAACAAAAAATTGCAGAAAAACATCAAACTATATATAGAATGTGCCATTTACATATTTGAAAAAAATTTGGTATCAGAAGATGTAAAAAAAGCTTTTTCCGAAACATCATCTTGCTATAAAAGACACCGAGCTGCAGTTCACAACATTAGATCAATTCAACTGCTGAAATACAAGCCAACTTTACCACCGTAACTCATCCAACATATGATTCGGTGAGTCTACGGTTTCTTACAAATTAATCTAACCGATAAACCGTCCCGTGCCATACCCCAAGAGACAAATTGTGTTGTCTATCCAAACTAGAATGCGATCAATAGATTTTACGGTTGGAAGAAGGGGTTGGATCTTAGGTGGGATGACTTGGATTTGTTGCATATGTAAGATGGGGCCACATTACTAGGGGGATGTATTTAGTGTTTGAAATAAGACCATAAAATCAACATGTATCATTGACACCAATTTAATAATCTGTGAAAACAGTTTACAACATTGTGCACTCATTCTGGTTTGTTGAATAGAGGGTGTGTATATGTGACACTGTAAAACCAAAAATACATTCTATTTGAAGTTTTGTTCCATGACTGTAGTTCATTACTGCTAGTTTAATGAGTGCAATAATTGGGTGTAGATATATCCCCTGAGTATGGGATGAACTTGAGGAAAGAAGTGATATTTGGCAGTTCAAAGGGGAAAATGAAACTTTTCCAACAAGAAATGCTCCAATTCCTGCTTTTAAGCCAATTCCTTGCTATATACAGATATATTTAGCTTTGTTTGTTTTACAATGTATGAAAGCCACAAACATAGCAGTTTTTCATATAATCAAAAGAAAAACAAACAAACAAACAGACAAACAAAAATTGTGAAATTACAAAAACATCATGACAATTCCTGAAAATGGGTATTGTAGTATATCTATAAGTCCCACCGTAAGGTATTTCCAACTTATTTTCATTCCAAATAGAAAGAAACCGAATTGAAAGTTCAACATTATACACTGACCTAAATTTTAAAGTAATAGCCCCTTTTAAAGCTACACACAAACTCATTAGATCACTTTCAATTTGACTTATATTGACAGCGATGCAAAATTTCTAGCGCACCGTAACACAGGTACTTAATATTATTAGGACTGATGTTGTCTTTGTAGGGCATAAATCCAGGGTTCTTGTTTTTTTTTTTTTTTTTTCCCTGGATCTCTTTAAATAAAAGTGTTTTAGTTTTGATGAAAAGAAGTTTTCTATTTTGATTAGAACTTCAACATTAATATTGCAATATTTTGGCACTGAGTGAATACTCTTATGTGTAATTGACTTGAGCTGATATCAAGTTAGCTCAATTATAAACAGTCAAGGCATAAGACAATAGAGTACTTGCATGTAGTGCATTTTCAAACCCTTCTCACAGATCCTGCTCAGTGCTCACAGACTGATGTCTCTGATGTTTAAAATGATCCTGGACATAGAGTTTACAGATTTATCTGTATAAACATTAATGGTTATAATGCTGGCTGCAAAGGTTATGGTTGATGTACACTGATAAGGGTACTGCACCTCTGAATGCTTAATGATTTATCATGTGATGTGGGCAATCAATAGCCGAGACGCTGTGTAAAATTTCAATAATCTTATTGTGTTATTCATAACCTCCACGTATCTTACTACAAGTGCATCCCAATCACATTGCTTGTTAGATAACATATGCATACAGGAGCGAAGGTTACTGATATTCATTCATAACCTGATGAATATACGCGATGTGTATAATCCAATCACAGATAATAACTTTTAAATACGTGGACGCAAATGCTGGTTATTGAAAATGTATAATAACCGTGTCTTGTGACGTAGCTAAAAGTACGCTTTACAATGACTGTAACGTGACGTGTTATGCAGTTGGACATCGCATGATTTCACGCTAGTGTGATTGGTTGCATGGTATTTCCCAAATGGGCTATTCGATTTTTTTATAGGGAAAGCGAAAGATACAGTTAAAATTATATTTTGTTTTCTAATGTAAAAGAAATTGTGATGTAAATTGAATTTAAAAAGTGAAAAGTGACAGTTATGAATGAGGTTAATGACTACGCATCAGTTGTTTTGAGGGTATTGTGAAATATCTAAACATTGTGCTTTGGACCTCGGAATATCCCTTGGGGTGCGCCTCTCGGGATATTCCTCAGTTCCAAAGCACAATGTTTAGATATTTCACAATACCCTCAAAACAACTGATGATGCGCAGTCATTAACCTCTAATCAAAGACTTCCATGCAAGATGCAAAATGTTTAGATTCTCATGCCCTCCAAATAACAGATGCACAGTTATTAACATATAATTTGTTTTCACTTTTGTGTACTTGATCTAGATCTTGGCAATACAATTTAAACCATGTAAGCAACACCACTATAGATAATAGCACCTGTGCGTGCCATACTGTACCCCCACACCAGATGATTAAACATGAGGCAGAAATGTCAGCAAATACAAATACCGGCACAGTGCAATGCAATTTACTTTTCTATGTTAACTTAATCCCGAATGTTCAAAGTAATTTGCTTACGGTAACATAACCTGCGGAATGCTCATTCTCCTATCAGTATGGCTTAAAGGGGCATTTGTTGATCTACAACCTTTATACTGAAGATTTGCCCCCACGTGAGATGAGTTTACAAATTCAATTGCTTGCATAAATGATGCAAACTTGTATAATTTCACAAATTCCCTGTCAGGGTTGGATTAAAGCACTGTGGACTGTTGTTCAAGGAAACCCAACATTAGGCCTACATAGAGGCAAATTTGTGATGCAATTGTATGAAACTACTTAAAAGCTAACCATAATAATTTTGTTATACCCTTAGCATCAAAATGTATTTAACCCTAACCAGATCACAAACCCATTCCCTAATGTTAATTCTATCTCAACTGCTATTTATAGCTACCCATACAACCTGTGAATGGGCTCCATACTCCCATTTTGAAAACATGACCTTGATATCCTACAGAGGGGGTGTAGATTTCAAATAGGGGCACCCATTCAGGTAACCCCATTTGAAATTTACACTCCCTGTGCAGGGGATTATGGTCATGTCTTCCATAGTGGATGTATGGATTTCAAGTGTAATAGCCCTAAATGCAAATGGCATTTCTGAATTCTGCACATAATACACTATGGACCACAAGAGCCTCATCCCAATGGCATAGTCCAATAACCTCAATTACATAATCATAGTGCAAAATTTGACCTTGAGTTGCAGAGTATGCGTTTTTGTACCCAAATCTTAAAAGGTCATTCAATGAATGTACTTATGTATTGGGGTTTAAGAACTGTTCCCCCCATAGATGAGCATGTTGTGGATCCTAGTGATAGCCACTCCCATCCCCACATACATACCCCACCCCACATACACCCCCATCAATGCACATACAAGGTTAAATTACAGCATCATCACAAGCTGCTCCTTCAACATAGCCCCTGAATGCATTTGATCCAATCAGTATGTTTTCAATTGAAACAGCTGTACTGCTGAGATGAGCAAAGAGACAAATCCAAAGAGAACATCTTTTCAGGGTTGCAAAAAGGACAGCCTTTTAATTAATTTCCGTAACACTTGGATTGTCTGTTTGTTTTGCTGCTGCCGCATATCTATGATTAAATGGAAGTGGTTTTTAAAGTTATTTCAAGTCGGTCTAAACATACAGGCTGTATCAAAATGATTGTTAGCTTGTTACCCATCAGTTTGATCATATTGCTTCTTCCAAAAGCAATATCGGGTTCTCTTGAAATGATCAGAATTTGTAGATTTACATCTTTTAACATTTAACCTACAAATTATGTGGATCTTATGTTGCCAACTTGTCCATAACCCTCTCCACGTGGGTGTCGACTTCAGACAACAAGTTCCAAATTTTCTTGAAAAATTCAGAAAATTTCAGAATTGTATGACCATATTTGGAATCAGCATGAAAGATGCATTAAAATGAATGATTCTTGAGATAGCTCTTGATATTTTGGAAAAATATCTCAAAACTTTGGACTTTTTATGTTAAAACCTAGAAACTGCATGAATAGCAGACATTTTGATACAACCTGTAGGAAGATGATCAGTATCATTGCAGTATTAATATAACAATGAAGTTCAATGTTAAATGTTAGGAGCAAAGATGTGTTGTGTGTTTGTGCAGGATAAGGAAATAAATTATTATGATGTCAACTGGTCAAGTAGACCTTCAACATTATATGAAAAACTGACTTATGGATGGATACTGATAATTTTGGGACACCCTGTACACATGTAGTTGAATCAGCATCTTGTATGTAAAGTACACACATTTCAAAGGTGAAATTCCACCTGATTCTAGCCTAGGCCAATGTGTCAACTTCACTGTCCCCGATTCTTTCTTATAACACTTGTTAAAAAGGAGAGTAAAAGTTCCTTGGTATCTGACATTCATGAATCAGGACTGTTATTGCTAATTGAGACAAACTTTTGTTTCTTCTTTCTTAGTCCAGGGGAAGGAAGGAAAACTTCTTATTCAGAAATTGAAGAGTTTTTCAAAGTCATACATCTGCAGTTGTGCACAGTAAGTCTCGTTCTAAATGTAAATGATGGGTGCGGAATCAAATACGTCTCGATTTGAAGCAAGTAAATGCAAGTATTTCAGTTAACCACATTATTTTATTAACTCAGTTTGCCCGCAAGGTGAAATATTCATACGTAACACTTTCCTTTGATGTTTTTTAACAAACGATATTTCCACATCCCCTATATAGTTTTCCAAGCTTAACAAGACACCATTGAAAAAAACAATAAAACATATTGAAAATATAGAAATGAAATCTTAAGCAGCATCAATGGAAGAAGACTAGTAGAAACAGCAATTTCAGTTTGCCATGGGTCGTTTCAATCAGCCGCTACATAAGGTTATCAGTGCAGCAGCCGTCAATAGGGCTCCATCCTCACAATTGTCTGCATGGCTATGGGCTACATCGCTACAACTCCAGAAAACGATGAAATTACTTTTTATTAGTTTGCATGTTATCTAGCACATGTGAGCCAAAGCCTGGCATCCACTTCCGAGGAAATGTTGGGTGTTTGTTTTCATTGCATTAAGATGACAATATGGTTTGTGGGCAGTAAGGTAACTCCACGAGGCATATAAAAAGTGGTAGTTTCCTGTGACATAGGCCTACATATTTTTCACAAACATATGCGATAACATATTCTACATATTAACTTTGATTTACAGTGCGCTATTCTAGTTGAAACTCATCCACCCCCTTGGGAGACATGACCTTAATCTCCTACACAGGGAGTGTACAATGTAGACTTCAAATGGAGTAACTCATTCAGGCAACCCCCATTTTAAATCCACGCTCCCTGTGTGGAAGATTAAGGTCACATCTTCCATAGGGGGTATATGGATTTCAAATAGAATAGCCCATTGATTGGATCTACATTCATCTTGACAAATGCTGGTGAATAGGAATGATTCCAAAAATATGTTTTCTGTAATTTTACAAGAAATATAATACTTTCATTGTTATTTCTTGTTTGCTTTGCCTACATACATTGTATTAAAAGACACGATTTGAATTTCAACAAAAATCTACTAATCGATTCTTAGACAGGATTTGGTGCAAAAGATTAGTGCAAAACAAAGTAAACACAGTGTAGAATTGGTAACTTTTGCACATGCAATTCATCATTCTTTGCCTATTTTGAACAATCTTGCTTGTCCTTAAATTCACTTTTTTTTCATACATACACCTATGATAAATCAAGCTTTTTATCATGATTCTAAGGCACATTTGATACTCTTTTTTTAGGGGGGGGGGGCTTGAAATGTTTCCAGGAGTCCATTTTTTCTGCCATAGTCCCTCAAATTCATGGGAAACTCAGCAAATCACAGACCCCTCTCCTTTTGAAATGTAGAGCAGAATGGGACACCTGCAATTTTAGTTTATTATTAGTATGATCATGACTATCAACAACCCCCATCAACTAATCTATTCCATGCAAACAGTTATACAGATCGCCTCACATTTAGACAATTGAATAACCTCGGGATGTTTCTGTAAAATTCACCTATGTTTAACTTTCCCTGTCCTAAACACACATGCACTTTGAGGCTCCAATGGTTATCATAATAGAGCCCCAAAAGGCAACCAGCAAGAAGAGCCTTAAGAATCAACACTGCCTCTTGGTCTTATGTTCTGTGATGTTCATGCTTGCAATAAATTATATGTGGCACAAATCTGATCAAATCTGTACAAAGTGGGCAATAACGAAATGAGAAAATATGTGTACACATTGTAAGCAAAGTAAGGAGCAAATAATAATTTTAAAAAAAGATCCAAAAATGGACATACAAAGCAAATATTCCTGGGGATTTCAACATTAGTAAGCTTACTAGCTTAAGTACTGAGCAAGTTAATGCAGAATTAAACACATTCTTCTAGACTACAAACATGGGTAGGTGACAGAAAAACTAAAGATGAAATGCAAATGGCCTAAACATTGAGCATTGTTCTAAAAAGCAATGAAAATCATCACTTACTTTAAAAAAATCTCTGTACTTATTTGTTTCTTTGTAATGAAATATTATCTTAATCAATATTTGGTCATTATTGTATATTCCTGTAATCAGACCAGTGGTTGCTTTGGTGTGACTGTAGCCTTAGCCATTTTTACTCAATGACAGTGGACAGTAAAAGCCTTTCAAATAAATTCTCATACTTTCTCAGCCACTTATATAGCTTACCCTATCACTTTAAGTTAATAATCCAAATCTGCCTCCCTATTTGATAAGAAATACTGCAAAGCCTTCAAATCTTCTAAAAGCTCTAGTTAAACCCTTCTCACTGATATTTTGTTCTTATCAGTAAAGACATTTTACCACTTTTTATTCTTGGATATCAATTCCAACCGATAGAGTCTTTACATAATATTCCTACCTTGCTGAGATGGCTAGCAAAACATGACACAAAAATAATGCGCTATTCCAGTTGAAATGCATACACCCCTATGGAAGACATGACCTTAATCTTCCACACAGGGAGTGTGAATTTCAAATGGAGTTACCTAAATTAGCAACTCCATTTGAAATCTACACCCCTTGTGTGAGAGATTAAGGTCATGTCTTCCATAGGGGGATAGATTTCAAATAGAATAGCCAAACAAATGTGTACTTGGTAACCTGACATCTGACAGTTCACTTAAGCATATAAGGACTGTTTTAACAGACAAAATAATCCATCCACTTTGATCCAACATAACAACTACAAAAGGTTTTATTATGCTGCGCCTTCTTCAGATATTTTCAGCACTTTTAAAATGACATATTGAAGTGTTGTGTTTGCTATGTTGTTGTTGTTGTTTTTTGCTTTGTATTGGTAATGCCTGAATGCAAATTTTACAGGGAAATGTTAATCAAATTTCACTCCAATTTTCGTTTTTTGGTAAGTGTTTTTATCTTGGATTACCCAATCACAACGACTACCTACTGTACGCTCTATTTGACTTCTTGAATTGGCAACTCAATGAAAGTGACATTTGAGTATATTACGACATTTTCCTTTATACATGTAAAAGTAAAGAACTTGACACAATTTTCAAAATTGTTTTATTGATAAATCACTTGAATTAGAGCTTCAGTTGTGAAATTTGCATCACTTGCTATCACTCCAATTTAAATTTCCAGTTAATAGACATACCGAATACAAATCACATTTAATTAAATCAAACCTCAGTATTTGAAACTATAAGAACCTTTCAAATATTGTAATATGGGAAAACAAAATAGGAAAATATTGGCATTCAGGAGAAACAAAAGATGTATCTATCTAGGGACTATACCACCTGCAGGTAATATGACAAGCCCCAGCAACGATGCAATGACAGAAACGATGCAATAATAGGGCATTCCAAATGGTGCTTTTGGAGCCAGTTTGATATGGACTGCAAGATCCGGATTTAGTGATTGGACAAACATATGTACACCCCGGCCCCCGCACTCCGTGCATCCGCGGGTATTCATGCTTGTCGGTGAACTTTAAAAACACCCCTTTTGCATCTCATTTCGCGAAGTTTTTAGGGGAAAAACACCCCTTTTTTAGCAATTTCGCGACTTATTTGCCCTTCGTCAATACCCCTATTTTCGCTAAAATGCGAACAATATTTCTAATATACCCTTTTCTGGCAGAAAATACCCTTTTTTTTCAATTTCGCGAACACATGGTTTGAAAAAACACCCCTTTTTTGTCTGTTTCGTGAATCGCGTTTCTTCATCTGAAAACACCCCTTATTTCGCGAAATTTTTGTCGAGCATGAATACCCGCGGATGCACGGAGTGCGAGGGTCGGGATGTACACCTATTCCTGATGCAACATGTGCAAGCACTCTGTGGCCGCATCAGATCATAGATGTGGACAGCTTCTTCCCTCTTGTTGTGGGGTGTTACAGTTGATTCAAATATTGGTCTGCACCAATCTAGATGCAAGATAAACTGTGAATGATCCTTTAAAAATAGGCTTGCTCACAGTGTGCATCCAATTATTGTTAGTTTCTGATATTATAAAAGTTAGGACTGGTGGGTGAAAGAAAGCTTTATCTACAGGAGATGTGTAAAAGCTGCTTCATGTGTAGAGCATTTCAAGAAAAACAGTTTAGAAAAACAAATATGAAGTGCAAATAAAACAAAGTGTTACGGCTGCCATGTGACTTTAATACTTCGACTTTTAAAACGATTTGTTCCACTTACTAATTAACAAGTGCTGCTTTCTATTAAACTTGGAGGTAGAGATGCAGAAAGTGCATTTTCACTGTAAGATGATGTATTTTACACATAGCAGCAATCACATTTGCACTCAACTTCGTCCAAGTTGCACTCACAACAGTTTGTTTTTGAAAAACGCAAGGAACCCAATCCCACCTGTTTACGATTACATGGACGACTTGAGACGTATGGAGAGGAATGATATGAGAACTCCCTCTCAACATGAGAGCTTCATGCTCTAAATAAGATCTCTTCAATGCTGTAAAATTCTCTTATTGTAGTAGCTATCTTGTGTGAATGTGAAAGAAAAACAGCTATTTGCTGGTGACCCTGCTAATTCTCAGAATAAGGACATGAGTTGATGCATCATGATGTATAAGGACAAAAATAAGTGCCTTGAAATATTGAAATTTTTCAAAAATATCTTTGGGAACAAAATAAGTACCTTGAAATATTGAAATTTTTCGAAAATATCTTTGGGAACAAAAATAAGTACCTTGAAATATTGAAATGTGTTCAAAAATAACTTCGGGAACTACTTTTGACCAAATAATGGAATGAGGAGGAAAAGCAAGGCTCGAGCATAAAAAGGAAGTAAGACATGGATTATACATGTACATATGTATGCTTCTACATGTACTTCAGCTCCTATGGTGTATAGGGCACCAGATGGGAAAGGGAAAACATGTAGCATGGAATACTTTCATGTTCTGCATGTGTTTTTGAAAAGGATCGAATAAGCAATTATGCCTACAGCTAAATGTATGATAAGTTTGGTAAGGAAAATCCATAGAACATAGGAACAATTTCATGCTCTGATTTCTGGATTTTCATTGCTTTTAATATGTTATTGGAGTGTGTAATACAATACATGCATTCAATTTGAAACAAACAAAAATCCTGACAACATGAATGATGCTGAAAATAAGCTTGGGGTTTTTGATTTCCATTTGATTTAAAATGTAATCACATTTTCTTTCTTGTCACATTTCTTTACATCTTTAGCGGCTAAAAAGGCCTAAACCACCATTCCCAAAAATCCACAAAATGGGTTCATCCTAATGAACTGGCACACAAATAAGTTTACAGCGATAGCACCTATGTGCCTCTAACACATTACTACTCTACCTGTTCAGTATTTCCGCTGCTCTTTCACTTGCAGGAATACAAAGAACATATCTCGCTTTATATTTCCTATGCGACTCCCACCATGTCAACATTTCAAAAGATAGCCTACAGACACCATCCAAATATGATCATCATTGTCGACATCTATGCCTAATATCAATGTCAGTGACCTTACTGTAAACGCGGCTGACGAGCTCGCCGGTTACGGGCTCTTGACGTTTTACAACTTAGGAATTAATCATCAATGACGGAGTTTTCAACCTCATGTCACTGTTGCCGTTGGCTACGATCACATTATGAGTAACGGTATTTCAAGTAATGCTATCCGGGAATTGATTTGTATATAACACATCTTTGAGGAGGAGCTGCTTGATGATGATGACATTTCTGATCAAATATGGGGCAGAAACTATCTATTATTGACCTTATGTGCAAATAAATTAACATTCTTAATGAATATTGGGGTGAATATGTGACATTTCTGATTAAATATGGGACAGAATATCTGATATTATTGAACATGTATGCAAATAAATTAACATTCTTAATTAATATTGGGACAAAACACACTTTATTTGACTCTGCCTGTCACAGCTAAGATTAAATATGCCAAAGTTTCTTCACCTAGGCTTGAACCATAGACATGTATGTAATAGCAGACAGTGTTTGTCAGATATTTTCATATCTCAAGATTTCCAGGCCTTGGCTCCTTTACAACACACCACCATATGGCATAAATTAGTTTTCTTCTTCATCCGAAAGTATCAAACTAGACATAGCAAAACACTTAAGTTTAATATCATTTTCTAGCAGCAATTCAACAAATTGGGCTAATGAATTTTTCACAGCAAAATCAATGCAGTTCCCCGCAAGCACTCTATTGTAGAATAGAAATATTCATATCAGAAACAAGAAATTGCTGAAGACCCTGTGGGTAGTAATTTTCATATTTTTTTAAACACTTTATTTTACTCTCATGCACAATGCAACTGAACCTCATCAAGAATCTAACATACCCATCCAAAATGCACAATTACTTCTGAAATATAATATTTTGTTCATGATGGTAGCTTGAAAACAGCGCTTTTTATAAAACTCAACATGCGTGCTCATAAATCAACCACCTGCGATTATTATGCACATAATTGTGTGGAAAATTATTTTAGGATCACTGCATGAATCACACCACCTTAAGTATCGGTACGTGTTCATAATTTTTCGGAGGCAATACGACTGTTGATATTGCCGATGGATAATGTTACTAAGTCACGCTAAATTTAAACAGGTATGATGAATTTTATGAATTACTTATGACAGGGGTGTATGGTGTTTTCATAACAGAAAGGAATATTCATATTTTGCATGCCATAAGGTTTTACTCATAATAGAAATGAAGGTGTGTAAATTTTATAATACTTTTAGTTTAAGGGCTTGGTCATCCACCTTGGCGGCATTTTTGACATTTCATAGTCCTCAAGTAAACTTTATAAATCTAATGATATAATGTACTTTTAAAAGTGTATGTACATGTAGCTGGGAAGAAAAGACAACCATCATATGAAAATATTGAACTTTCGTATTGAAGATATATATGAATGAAGTTTCCCAAAATAACTAAAAATTTAGGTCCTTAATATTAATTTACCATAAAATTTGTATTATATCGCAAATTTCAAAAAATCTTAATTATTTGATATCATTTGGACATTCCTCGTATTCAGAATGCAATTTGGTGTGTCTGACATACTCTCAGATCCCACAAAAATACTTCACACATTCAATTTTGGTTGCAATTCTCCATTGCATATCAAGTCGATTTGCTTACCAAAAATTCAAATAAAAACAAAATAATATATTTTACTCTACTTTTCACAGACTCAGTAAATGCATTTTCCAGAGATAAAATCAAGATACTGATATTGGATATATGGTATTGAAAACAGGAGATATATCAAGAATTGATGTAAACAAGATAAAACAATACTGATGCACTTAATGCAGGAAGGAAGAGTGGAAGAGATTGCAAAATATTGATAAACAGGAAGCAAAAGGAAATGAAACAAAAGCCCTGTAAATGTAAACGCATCAAAAGTATTTCATGCTATCTACTGATGACAGCAAGCATACAAAGCATCACTTAAATTTGTAATGATATGAAGAAACATGGCAAATAAAAATGGATGATTTTGGGATTTTATCAACAGAATAATAACAAGCTTGCAGAATGATTGCAAATAGGGACAATCATTCTCTCTGATAGTAAAACACATCAATTGTAAATGCTATCTTCTGATGAGTGCAATCCACTGCATCACTTAAAATTTTAAATGTAATGAAATGAAACGTGCAAATACAAATGTAAAGGGGCGATTTTGGGATTTTATCAACAGAATTGACAAGCTTTAAAGAATGACTGCAGTAGGAACAATCATTCTCACATGAAACACATTGTAAATGCCATCTTCTGATGAGTGCAATCCATTGCATCACTTAAAATTTTAAAAATAATGAAATGAAAGAATCCCTACAAATATACATGTAAATAAATATAAAGGGAAATTGCTTTGATACATCAGATGATGTCAAGACCTTAGGATAACTGCAACTGGGAACAATCATTCTCTCTGATAGAAAAACACATTATATTCTGATGATATGAATGCTTTGTTTAACTGTAATTTCAAATGTAATGGAAGAATCATTTCAAATAAGAATGTTAAGGCAAGACCTTGATATAATTGCAAATGGGGATAAATTACGCTTTACAATGCGGTCGCCACTCACAAGCTGTCCTTGATTTTGTTTTTTTGTTTGTTCTTGTCATTCTAAAATTTTCCCGGATTACATGGATTTTCAATCTCTCTTTATCATCACCTTAAATTTAACTAAAAGGTCACTTTAAACATCTAGCAGTTATAATTACAATACTTCTCTGTATATATAAGAGTCAAGCCATAAATTTGCACTTCTAGATGACAAATTTGTTTTAGATGTAGGTACAGGAAATTGCTTTTTTGACCGATGCTCCAAGTTCATCATCCCACTCAGACACAGAGCGCATTTACACCTGCATATTATTTATGACATGTTATGTCACAACTTTTCTCAATCCTCATTATGAACAGCTTGCGTGACTGACCTTTTATATTGTGTTATTTTCACCATTGTGTTTTTTAGTTCAAAATATACATGTTTTATGCGGCAGGCAACAATGACTATCATTAAACAATTTCTGTACTTATTTTTTTCATTTGTAATGATTTGTTTTTTAACAATTTGTTTTACCCCAGTTAAAGAAAGCTTAAATAAATAAATAAACACTTATTGTCAGTAAAAACATAGTTGGTTTTGACATGTATATAAACTGAGCTCAAAAAGAAACTTATAATTTTTCACAAGGTCATATCTTGAAATCCTGTCCATTAAATTCTACCAAAATTACACACAGGTTTACTTCAATCCTCTACTCTTCACCCATGTCAGTAACCAAGCAGTTATCCAACTGACACAACAGCAAAATGCACTGACATGGAACAGCTTCCTGGACCACATTCACAGCCCAGCTCTGTTTCATGAAAAAAGTGTATGAAAAGCAGAAAGCAGCACCTTTTTATCATCTGTGCAAGGATCTTGTGTGCATTCTTACAGATTTTTTGAGCTGGGTGCCAAATGTTGGGCTGTGAAAGTGGAGGAAGTCCAGGACGCTGTCTCATGACAGTGCATTTTGCTGTTGTGTCAGTTGGACAACTGCTTGGTTACTGACATGTGTTTTGAGTAGAGTATTAAAGTAATCCTGTGTGTAATTTTGGTTCATTTTGATTGACACCATTTTAAGATATGACCTTGTGATTCACAAGTGGTATAAAAAATTATAAGTTTCTTTTTGAGCTCAGTTTATTATGAATTTCTATAACCCTAATGAACTTCTTCAAGGATTTTTCCTGTAATAATTTCCAATAATGAAATGTAGTTCTTAAAACTAAAAGGAATCACTAATCTGATGAAATTACTCTTGGGATGAAAACCAAAATTCAGTTGTAAAATACCTGAGCTCAGTAATTAGAATCCTTCCTAAAACATTATTTTCAATATAAGCTAAATAGAATTTTATCTCATGGTACATGTAGAAAAAACACATTAAAATGCTATCTACTGATGATAGCATTACTTGGACTTTAATGGGTTATTTCCATGTTATATAAACACCCTCTACTAATGCTTTAATCACTGCTCCAATCATCTAACATTATATGCCAACTTTGAGTAATGAATATTCGCTAATGTATTCAGTAATTGCTTTTTGACTTCATATGACAGGGTTTCAATTTTTGTATGCAGCATTTGGTAAAGGGAACTTTTTTATGTCATTATGCTCATATGCACAGCTTGTACAGCTTACACCCATGCTGATGATAAGTTTGTTTTTGTTGGTATATTTACAACACTTTGAATATTAAAAATGTAGCATTCACATTCTTTTCTGTCTCAAGATTTTTCTCCAAAACTTTTTAAACATGAAATAAACAGGTGTATCAAAATTCAAGAAATTTATAAGTGAATAAGTAAGTGAGCAAGCATGAAATATACACCTGTCTTGTCTGTTCTTTGTCTTTCTCCTACCTTGTCTCGTCTTCTTTGTTTGCAGCTTGTCCCAAAATTTCTCCACACTTTAAGGATGACCAATTATATCTAGCTCTAGCTCCTTTTGGTTTACCCACCATGTAATTGACCAATTGAGTTTATTATTCATTCTTACTGCATTGTACCAAGAATGGTGAAATAAATGAAACTTGAAAAAACAAACCAGAACTTGAGATAGAGAGAGCAAGAGATAGAGAAAGTGAAAAGAGAGTCGCATAAGTCAGTCAATCAGACAGTACAGTAAGTTAACAAAGAAATAAACACACAATACCTACAAACTAACCAACTAAATAACCAACTGATAATAATCTTTTAATTCCTGTTCATGTTCCCTTCCCGTTATCTACTGATGATAGCATATTCAACATCAAGTCTTGAAAACAACACAAAATTATTTACCCTTGAAAATAAACTTTAACATTACATTTTGAAATGGCAAAATAATGCTATCTACTGATGACAGCAAGTTTTAAACCGCCCATATCTTAAACACATAATGCGATCTACTGATGACAGCAAGTTCCGTTTCACATATCTCACAAACACATTTTAATGATATCTACTGATGACAGCACACTTTAACATCATTCATATTTCGTTGACAGGTCATTTCCCTATTCCCCACACATCTTTTCCCAATGTTTTTAATGACAGCAGACTCCATGTATAATCTAACATATTACAGACAGGCCATCAATTACTTATAAATATTATGTAGTTTTTAAAGAAGTATATTTGCTTAATGACCTTCTGCGAGTTCATACATAATTTTATGTGGCATTCAGTCCAGGGTATTTCTGTGTCATTATGTATGGCTTGAAAACAACCATCCAAAAGTTTACTTGTTGTTGCTTGTGGTTGGTTTGAATGTTCTGTTTGACAGGTTGGTTGATTTATTTCAAATATAAACATGATAAAGAGAATATTGAGAAGATTCAATTTTTGAATTTCCTTCAAAGCAATTTGATCAAAATTATGATGTAGATATGTTTCTGTATTTGTTGTGTTTGTTTGTATGTCATGTTTTTGTGTTATTTGATAAGTTTAAGGTTTTGGGCTATAAATCTACAGAACAAAATTTTAACAAAGATGTACACAAAATGGGATAGATCATATCATGAATACTATTAATAATACTGTCTACTGAAGATAGCACTGAAATTTCAATTTACCTGATGCTGTCTACTGAAGATAGCAAATAACATTTCAGTTCACAGATATTAAAGATCATGCCTGATGCTGTCTACTGAAGATAGCAAATGATGTTTCAGTTGACAGACATTGAAGATCATGCTTGATACTGTCTACTGAAAATAGCAAATTACATGCTGTCTACTGGAGATAGCAAATGACATTTCAGTTGACATATGTTAAGATCCCGCTTGATGCTGTCTACTGAAGATAGCAAATGACATCCAGTTCACAGACATTAAAGATCACATCTGATGCTATCTACTGAAGATAGCAATGACATTTTAGTTGACAGACATTAAAGATCATACCTGACGCTGTCTACTGAAGATAGCAAATTACTTTTCAGTTCACAGACATTAAAGATTACATCTGATACTGTCTACTGAAGATAGCAAATTACATTTAAGTTCACATATATTAAAGAGCATACCTGACGCTGTCTACTGAAGATAGCAAATGACATTTTAGTTCACAGACATTAAAGATTACGCTTGATGCTATCGGCTGAAGATAGAAAATGACATTCAGTTCACAGACATTAAAGATCACATCTGATGCCGTCTACAGAAGATTTGACAGACATTAAAGATCACCCTTGAGGCTGTCTACTGAAGATAGCAAATGACATCCAGTTCACAGACATTAAAGATCACATCTGATGCCGTCTACAGAAGATTTGACAGACATTAAAGATCACCCTTGATGCTGTCTACTGAAGATAGCAAATGACATCTAGTTCACAGACATTAAAGATCACATCTGACGATGTCTACTGTTGACAGTAACTGACATTCCAGTGCACAAGCCTTTCAGTTTTCCTAATTCACAAGGGGCGTATTAAGGTTAATACTTCTCTTGTTTATACCCCATTAGCACTATAAGCACTTTCCTTTCTAGTACTGAAAAGACTAAATGCAATTTATGCAATGCATATAAAGCACTTGGCTTGAAATAGACTACTGAAATCTGTGAGGCGTAATGTGTGAGATGACCTAGGCGAGTGAGTCATTTTGTCGAGAAAAATCTGTTAGAATTTGTTTATTGGTTGTTTTTTGTACAATAGTATGATGTAGTTGAATTCCATGATTGACATATCTGTTTCCATGTTAACATATTATGAAATGTTATATTGTTGTATTGGGTTATTAATTTTGTTATACGCATGCATTTAAGTTAATTTGCTATTGTAAGTGCTCTGAGCATAATTTATTTGGGGAATATTGCATTATAAATGATTTTTGTAATGTAAATTGTAATGTAAATGATGCAACTGTTGATCCACCATAAATAACAAGACCTGTAGTTTAATGTAATGAAATACCTACAAAAATGTAAAAACTACCAAGCATAGTCATTTAAAGAGATTTTTCAAAGAGGCAATAAATATCAAAAATCTAATGGGTACCAGTCATTTTGATACACATTGTAAAAACACATAAACTACTGCTCTCAGGCAGTCCACATTTTAGGAAATTCTTAGCCCATTTGGTGTTTTTAACCCCAAGGATTTATCCTAACTACAACGATGTCTCAACTACTACAATTATTACTGACTTATTCCTGCATCCTAAATGAAACAACATGTTAATCTAATGTCAAAATCAAGTTCAAGGTTGCTGAAAATGAATCCGCAAGATAAGCAGATATGTAATGATAGGTCTGCGAAAAATTGAATATTTCTTGCATCTGTGTTATTCCAGTTCAAATCCATCCACCCTCTATGGAAAACATGAGCTTAATCCCCCACATAAAGGGTAAAGATTTTAAATGAAGTCACCTATTCAGGTAACCCTATTTGAAAATTCACACTCCCTGTGTGCAATATTAAGATCATATCTTCCGTCTAGGGATGTATGGATTTCAACTGCAATAGCTGATCTCAAGTTCTTTCTCATAATTCACTTCATTCTGTTTGGTACTGTAAACACAATTTCTAAAATCTTTGACCAATTTAGGAAATTTCCACAACCAAAACCTTATTGACAATTTATTACACACTCCATGGCAACCTTTAATCTTCCTTGCAAACAAACCATTTTGCTTCAATACATTACGTTAATCATTATCAACATTATCATAATACCACACAGCTCCGCATCCAAAGCAATTCTTACTTACCCAGAGCGTATACAGTGATTAAAAATTAATAGTTAGGTTTTTATAATTTTATTTGAGCTTAAAATGTATTCGGTCACCTTAGCATTGCTTTTATAGATTGGTCAAATGCAATAAAGTGCAATGAATGGGCCTGGGGCTAATGGTACTACATGTAACTAGCTTTGATCAATTATACCATCATTACTAACTCTATCATAACCACTGCACCTGCAATTTATATCTGTGGAATACAAGGAGGCACACACATCAGTTGCGATAAAAATGTGTGAAACTACTTTCGGTTTATAACATACATGTATAGAATACACTTTTCTATAGCAAACTTGGTATTTCCCTGCTTTTTGGTTATGGAAAACTTAGCACTTTACCATAAATTACCCATTGAAAAACATGTCAAGTCATGGAAATATATAAACATTTTTTTTCAATAAGGGATGTGAAAAATAAGTTTTTCTGTAAAAATATATATCCCTACATTTCTATCAACATGTATAATCATTCAAAAAATGTAAAAAAGTAAAATTTTTCTTTAAAATTATCCTTAAGTTAAATCAAAATCACATTGCACAATCGCATTTGAAATAACATATTTAACAACATTTCTGACAAACATTTTCTGACCGTGTAGAAACTAGAAATGTACTGCCAGGTTTAATTATTTACTCCTTTTTTTACATTTTTTACTGCTTTTATCACGTTTCTTGTACATCAAGCTTAATTTCTTTCATGTAGATGCATGTATGTGTAATTACATACAAAACTACATACAGATTTTGCTTCTATGTTTGGATAAAATTACCGCACTGCCTCGCCATCTTAGAAGCGTGTACCTGATTTCAAAAATGATAGAATACTAAAAAATACTAGAAAATGTTCAAGAAAATATAAAACTCACAAGGTCATGTATTACTCATCTCTCCCAAGGTCAATATCATATGAAACATCTCCGGCAAAATATATCATATTTTAAAGTCCTCTATGTGCCAATCATCTAAATATCATCACAGAAAAAGTCAAGCAGTACATAAGTCCTCTCTCACCTGCGGTAACTAAGATGGCCGGCACCGTTTGAAAACTGTGCTTCAAAATCCTTAAAATTCCTCAGTAAGCAACACACAAGCACGTTTTCCCTGGCAGCAGCAAACAAATGCGGCAAGCACACTAAGACAAGCTCTAAACCACGACTATATCCAATCTCCGTTTGACAAGGTGGTTTGTCGTTCCTCGTTCGTCGACGAGTAACGTCCTTATCCCTCTTTTGCACTTCATCGATTTACTATTCTATGGGGCCAGCTGTCAGAACACAGGTAGCTATGCACGAACCTATCCTAACGGCATACATCAGGCCACACAAATATTTACATTTGTTCCACGTGCTCAGTATGATTTTTATGAAGTTGTGGTGAATAAATTGTACTGTCAGCAGTGTGGGCTTCAAACTGAATCATTAAACACAATTTTAAGTTATATTCATAATATACATCAGTGTACATGTCATGTACTTGTGTAAGTCATTGTATATTAATAAGTTAGTATTTTGGAACAAATTACAAAATCTGCTCTATGTTGTGTCACAAGCACTCAAGTTCAACATGATCAATGCACTATAGGTTTTACTCTCTCTCTCTCTCTCTCTCCCGGTTACTCACACACAGTATTAAATTAGCATATATTCAATGTCAAATCTTTTTAAATATCTGTTGCTTTATCATTTTAAAATAATGATTTGTTTGATGCCTGTCAAAATGATTTTTTTTTTCTTTTTTATTTCATCTCATATTTTTATGATTTGTTTCACATCTTTCAAAATTTATTTTGCGATTAGGCGACAAAAAAAAATCCCCACCCAGTTTTGAGGGGCAGATGGAAGATTCAAGTAGGGTCAGTTGGTCGGGATTTTTTTTTACTTAATTTTATTTTTTTAGGCTAAAAAGACCCTAAAATATCACTGAGAGCTTGAAAAATCTGATAAAAATTGGATTTTTCAAAACATTTTCAAAATATGTTTCTGAAAATGTTTTGAATTGTTTTCAAAAACAAAATTTTGAGTCAAAATCAGCAATTTTTTGCTGAAAAGTGACTAATTTTTACATGATTTTAGCCAAATTTTAAACAATTTCTCCCAAAATGTAAAATATGAGTCGGTTGGGCCCGTAATACAGGGTTTTTTTCCTGTCGCCTTAGTAACAAAAGTTCTGAAATGCAGAAATTACATTCATCTCACATTTTTTTTCATTCCCTCCCAAAATGATGTAGAAAAAACAACACCCAACACATTTAAATTGCATTTGCTATGTAATTACATTACAAATTAAGAGAAAGGTTGTATTCAGACTCAACTGAACCCTTAATAAATTTCACAGAAAACAAGAAAAAGAAAACAAAATTCACCCCTTTTTATGGCCTTTCAAATCAACATCGCCTTCCTTTAGTATGAGTCACTTTTAATCTGAATATCATTTGCAACTACCTAACAACCTGTTCTATGGCTATACATTGACCGTGTTTATTGAGTCATAGTACTGCTACAGTGAGGCGCTAGACTCAGACTACGATGCAATGAGGATGCAATAAGAAAAAGGAGATGGAGTTTCATGCACATGTGAAGTACCTTAAGGCAGTGGTGTAGTGTCTTCAATAGTTTTATCAACCAGCTTTTAGTGACGTCACACTGCCCTCGCGATTAATAACGATTGCTTACCGCTAACTCTGAAACAAGTTTATTTTGCGAGGATTTTCAATTTCCCAAAACTTGAGATAGATTGATTAAGTGAAACTGCATACATGTATCAAAGGTATAGTTTAAAACTGGTCAACAACACTCACTTTTTGAAATGAATATTTCAGAGAAACCATTCTCCGTCATCAGTGGTGTAATGCTGTTGGTAGACTGACTGATGATTCTCCAGTGTTTCTAGATGTTGTTGACAATGTCCTTTTTGTCCTTTGCATGCATGTTGGTTTTTAATTTCTTTATAGAACACTTGAACAATGATGTGGTTAAAAAAAACATAGAAAGCTAGTTCAAATGTTCCTGTTGAGAGTATTTTTCATAAATCAAGATCACTGTTATCAATAGTTAAATAATATTTACATTTTTAGGTATAAAATTTATCTTTTTGATAAAATCACACCTGTTCCCCTTGAGGCCACTTGTTGCTACCTGTTTGCGAATAAAATGATTGGGAACAAAAATATAGCAAAAACACAATCTCTATCATGCTGTCAAAAATATTACAAAATCTGTGGGGTCTCTTAGCAAAGTTTTTTTGTTTTTTTTTTTGTTTTGAAATTGTGTTTTTATTCTTAGCAAAATTGAACATTAAGGAGAGACATCTTTTCAGCATACTAATCCGAGGCTAATTATTATTTAGAAAACCCACTGGATATGTAAAATATTTCCGAGGCTAATTAATATTCAGAAAACCCACTGGATATGTAAAATATTTCATGTTACGATTCAGGATCATAACATTTAGAAAGTGCTTTTTTTCAAACTCAAACGTGGCAAGCGGAAGATATCTTTTTTATATTTTTCATGTGGGAAGATTTAACCCTTCTGGCTGTAAAAGCAGTCTTTAGCACTGTTACTAAAATCATAGCAAGATTTTTTTATAAAGAAAATTGATTTTTAAGAAAGGAAACTAAAAATACCTAATTACAGTTGAGGAAAACCTGCTGGCAATGTGCAAAACTATCAACCACAAATGTGAATCACCGCACTCACTCACCTAATGAAAGTTCAATGTTGGTTTTGACGATCGTATCTTAAAGACCTTTTTTCACGTCAAAATCAATCAAGGCTTCGGCGGTCTTGAGCAACATCGCAATTTGAGAATCCAGATTTTATTGGACAGATGAAAGGAACTGCCATTTTAATTGTCAGGTTCTACTCAAATTGATTTCTCTTCTTGGTTACTCTGACGAGATCATTCAGTGTTGATCATTTTGTTGTTTTCTTTGCTGTTTGTTCAATCAATGTCACAAAATATATTCAAATGATCTTGAAAATCGCATAGCTTTCGTTTGCCTTTTTTTTTGCTTTATCGTGTGCATACTGTTGTGTATGTCGGAATTTTAACTACATCTTTCATATAAATGTACAATCTTATCTACTGAATATACCTACACAAACAGCAAATTTTTAAAACTAGAAAACGATCCCAGAAAACATCTTCTCACAATTAGACTAGGTGCTCATTTCAAATTCCCATACCATCATCAAATTTCTATTTCCAGAAATACCTCCACAAATATGCCCTAAACATTGTTATTCTTGCATTAATTCAGCTTTCCAGATTTAATTTCCGGAATATATGCACTAACATTGAAAAACCCCTTGCTATACACCGATTAGATCGATGTGATCATTGATGCAAAAGTTAAATAGATGATGTCTTAAAAATCAGAGATGGGGAAAAATCAAGCAGCAAACATGTAGTCAGGCACGTACACACGGAGGGCTGTTTGCTTGAGTAACAGTTTTTGAGGAAATCTTGGGTAAATCTGCCGTGTGACCTGTCTTGAGATTTCCAATACCTAAGTTTGTCACCAACTTTATCCCCAAGAAATTTAGGACATTTCAGGATTTCCCCGACCATTTTGCGATTCTTGAGTGCTGAGCTTAACCTATGACCTTGGTTTAATTAGATTTAATAAGGTTCAATTCAGCGCACCACTAGATGGGTCACAGTAAGCTTCCGGTTGTAATTCTAAAGCAGACATCATCAGGCTTCGCAAAACTCTAGGATTTCAGTCTTTAATGGAGTTGTGAGAACACTTAAGTGGGGACCGACTTAGGTATCGCAATTCTCGAGTACGCAGAACCTCGGGAATTATATAACTGTCTGAACATGCCCATCTTGTGTCATGATGTATCAGGGTATTTAGTACACGCATCAAAGCTTAAATTTTGATATCACTCAGGATACATAGTACACGCATCAGAACCTCAATTTTGTCATGCTTTACCCGATTCTTGCATACCGATTTAACACAAATCAACACGTTTTCGTAAACATACCTTATGTTACATTAGTTGTACTTTGTGAGAACTTAACTTGATGTGCACGACTATGAAAACATATGTTTAACCAATCAATTTCTGGCAACTTAATGGCATACTATGTATTGTTGGTCGAAGCAGCAAAAATGACCTCAACCTCAAATGACCTTTGACCTCAGTATATATGACCTTTAATCACCACCAATAGATGAGGGTCCCCAAAGTCCAGCTATGACCCAAGTTTGGTTGCAATGGGATTTGAACTGTTCATATGAGACCAAGTTGACCTCAGTTGACCTCAAATGACCTTTTACCTCAGTATATGACCTTGAACCCCACCAAAAAATAAGTGGCCAGAGTTTCTGACCATGACCCACCTATCCTGAAAATCTTAGGTCAATCCGCCCATCCATGCCCGAGATACAGCATCTGGACGAAAGCTCGGAAGGACGGATGGACGGAAGGACGGACATTGCAAAAACAGTATGCCTCGCGGTGGAGGCATAAAATTCACATATATACTTTTGTAGGTCCTGTGGTTCTTGAGTTATGTTGTAAAGAGGGCTGAAACAACAACACTTTTGTAAAACGTACATAACTCATTAACAATAAATTAAGCAAGTTTTCAAAGTATATGATTTGTAGAATGAACTTTTACAAAAATATATTGATTCAGATAATGAAAATCGATTTTGTTTGGCTGCTTCGACAAACAATACCTCGTATACCCTTAAAAGCAGTATGTACCTCTATGTAAGATAGTGGCGTCTAACCAAAAAGTAAAGATACTTCCTAATTCTTACAAAATTGTATGTGTGAAACACTTTTAAATCATTTGTTTTGTCCCCTTTTTAAATGTCAAGGCTAATCGAGGATCGCAGCAGATATATCTATTCAAGTAATGCGGACGGATTGACGCCAATATAGAAATTAACCTTCAGGTTGATTTTTTTTAAGTCATGCTGCCTTGAAATTATTTATTTTTAAATTACTTCACAAAAAAAAAAAGAGCGAAAGGTTTGAAATTTGTCATGAAGAGCAGACATTGCTCAAAATTCAAATCTCATATAATATTGTGAAATTGAAAGTGCAACATGTTAATACTTTTCTCCTGATAAATGAGAGTTAACTTCAGGAATATGCATCTTCCTTAACTCTACCTACCATCAATCATCTTACATTTATAAACAAGATGCAACCTCATCCATAAAGTACATTGTTTTGCTATGCAGGAATAATTCATTACATGTAGTACGATAACCAGCTCAGTCATCTTTGAGGCCTTCAAATCACCATTTTTACTATATAAAGCATCCCCTGATGTACACCAATCTACACCAAGATATCCCCCAATGTTGTTCTCTATCTATAGATGACTTTGGAAAAATATTTTACATACACATTTAGGATTAGGGAGAATACACATGTGAAATATACATATTTAGGGAGAATGCATATTGACAGCAAAGCAGAGAATTAGCTTCAGCTCTTGAAGGAAACCCAGCTTCCAGCTCATCCCAAAAGACACATGCACATTGAATTAGCATGACAGAGAACAAGCTTTATCCTAACTTTGCTATTATAGACATTGTATACTGCAAGTTTTCAATACATGATGATGATGAATCATTCTTTCCTAGTTTCAAATATCATCCATGAATAAGAAAATTTCTAACTAAAGAATACAACTGAAAGCAAACTCTGTATATTTCATCTGAAGATTGAGAAAACATAAATGGTACATGCTATGCGCATGATGAATAAACAATGTATATAAGCTGTTTTCCTGAGCAGTTATGACCAGGACAATGTTTTTTTTTTCCAATCAGAGTTGCTCAAAACATATTCCTAAAGTTGACGACGCAAGCAATAATCACGAACAAAAAAGTGAGCTATTGTAAACTCTTTAGCCACAGCAAAACTTACATGTGACCATCCAGCACAACTGAGCCCTGAAGTCGCCAATCATCATTTTTGAGATATTCAACCAAAATATTCTGCTTGAAATTAGCTTTAAAATGATGTATATCATGTCTATAGTACTTGACATTTAAGTAGTGAAAAATCAATAAAACATTCAATAAATCCTTTGTTTCCTGTTGTTTATTGTTAAGTTCAATGGAGCATATCTCAATAGTGGCACTGGTGACATCCGGGCTCAGTTGTGGAGGATGGTCACACATAGTAACAGTTTTTTAGTGGCTTGTCCGTCCAAACAAAATTGTTTTGCTTGCCCTAGATCGAAATAGTTGGAGAAAGCTTGTAGTCGCCTGCTCCGCAGCCGACTGATGATGATGATGATGTCCGTCCGATCTTAGCATAATCAAAGGTTCTTTTATTCGCTGTCGTAATGAATACATTATACCTTAGTTACTGGTCCACACTTGCTTTGCACACCTATTAGCAACCCATTGACTTTGTGTTGTGATCATTTTGATCATGGTTCTGGACACAGATAGCGTGGACCATTTGACCTGGCAAGGATCAATTTTGACATCATACTACAACGGCAAATATTGTAACATGAAACTTGTCATTACAATACAGTTACACTGTGACCTTTTTCTGATACCAACATCTCAATTTCCAAAGGATGAGGGAAGTGAGGAGAAGATGATTGACTGATGGAGGATAATAAATAGGTGACAGATGGAGGATGGCTGGAACATCCTCCTTCATCACATCCTTCTTAGAAACCATTGTAAACTTACACTACACAATACAAGTTCCTGCTACGCACACAGGGAAATGATAAGCTACACACACTTGCTATGCTCACAGAGAACAAGTTCTATATAAAATGCAGATCTCTGGAATCGGTAATTCACAAGGGGCCTCACACAAAAGTGTTACAAAACCGCGTAGGTGAAATGCAAACATAGGGGCAGTGAAGAGGATATGCATGTCCTATCAATCGTCTTCACATACTGGTGATCAATGACGTCGTGGGCGGTAAAAAGAGGGTTTCTAGGATACCGAGATGGTGGTTTCAATTATGTATTCTGTGGATACATTATCGTTAGCATTTAGAGGATTTTTCCTTGTATTATAAAAGCGTGGTTACATGTAACAAGCCCTTAGCCAACTACTTATGGTAGGTTATGTTAGGTGTCCCCCTTCTTTGGTGCCTCAGAAATTGGGAGGTAAAGGAAATGTTGATTGGGTGTAAAGCTACACATGTTATATCTTTTAACCAATCGATTGATCGATGGATTGATCATTTGGATCAAACAATCATCTGATAGCATTGGTTCTTTCAAGTTAAAAATTTAACTTTTTCAATGTATGTATACTTTTGAAGGAAATAAATAATCTGATTAACAAACAAGTGAGCGAGAATGCAAGCAAACAAACAAACAAACAAAACCTTTGTTGTTATATTACCTAGTTGTAATTATATTGACTAATGTCATCAGGGATGCCTATGCATGTGTGTATAAGTTTATCTGTTTATTTGTAATGAAGGTAAGTGCAGTATTTACTCCTTTTCAATGTTTTTCAAAATTATGTTTTATCAATCTATGCTTTTTATCATGTGTCGGTGTGTCTGTGTGTCTCTCTCTCTGGTACTCTGTAATTTGATTGTACAGTCCAACCTCTCTTTAATATCCGGACCTCTTTTATATGGATCTCTCTGTTATCAGGCTGTGAAATTTTCAGAGGAAAACATATTTTTGATGATTTAACACCTTAATTCCATGCTCTGAATGCTTAGAATGACATCTATATTGCACTCTAAAGCCATCTTTTAGTGCTATTATCCCATATTAGCACAATCTTTTGTTGTTACAATGTCAGTCCTTGGAACTTTCAATACAGAATTACATGTAATTCACTTATCCGGATTTTTCACTTATCCGGATAATGCTTGGTCCCATCATGGCCGGATAAAAGAGGTTGGACTGTACATGTATTTGTCCATTTTGTATGTATTTAATACAGAGTAATATTTCATGTAATTTGGCCTTAGCAATATCTGAATCTGCTAATTCTGATTTTGAATCCCACATACTTTGTGTTGATGTCTCTTTGATTAACGAGGGCATCATGACCAATGACCACAGATGGAGGCATACCAGCCAGGACCATTTCTAATCATTCCCCTGAGTAGAATTCATTCTCACAATTCACGCCATCATTAATCACTACATGTAGCCGAGGACTGACAATCTGAACAATGACACCACCTTTTATTTTTCCTAAAACTATCACGACTTATCATAAAAAGAAGCATTTTGGCATATTGCCTTCAAAATGTGTTTTCCATTTTCAAATTTAGCGTAGGAATATACAGTCACACAATTTTGCACTTTAGTATTTAAAATTATTTGTGTGAGATGCGTGTATAAAAGGGTTAAATGGGTATAATTAGCTTTTAAGACAAGGAGAGAGCAATCAATTATTAGGCTATTCCAGTTGACATCCATACACCCTATGGAAGACATGACCTTAATCTTTCACACCGGGAGTGGGAATTTCAAATATGGTTACCTGAATGGGCGACTCCATTTGAAATCTACACCCCCTGTGTGTGGTATTAAGGTCATGTCTTCCACAGGGGTGTATGGATTTCAACTGAAATAGCCCATTTGATGTCAAACCAGTTTAGTGTTGATTTTCTGTCAACATCATGTTCAAAGGTTGCTTCAGCGGACTGACAACTCAGTATAAGGTCACAATATAAATAGCATGCATACACATGCTCAACTTGTATTGAATAATGTTTGAGTATTTAAAAGGTGGTATGATTTCAATGATACAATAGTTGTAATCATAACATTGATGAACTGGACATTCATTTTTTAAACAGGCATCTAATAAAACATTGAATTATAAATGTGAACACACCCCACTCCCTTCGTGCTATGCACAAAATTAAGTGCAATTTCTACTGCTCTGTTGTTACAGTGCCCTCAACAGTCACTATAGACCATTGCATTAAAACACCCTTTCACAGACACATTAATTAGTTTTAAAATGTCCACATGTTGTTATTTGTAATCCATTAGTTTCGCTAGTGGCTACTACTTACTCCTTAACTGAAGTGCCATATATTCTCTAATAAACATTTTCGAAAGGGGTGTTCATTAGGTTAATTTCAATGGTAATTCCCATTAAAACATTGCTAGTACCGTCTGGAAGTTCTGCAGTGCTCCATAAACAATACAGTTCTACAAATACTAATGTTGATCAAAATGGCTGCTAATAACTTGGATATAATGAAATCAGCCATTGCATTTTTGAAAATACAGGTACTGTATGGACAGCCTTTGTATCGGGGCACGGAATAAGAATTCCTAATTTCTTATTTCTCGAACCACAGACTAAGAGTAAAATTTATTGTACAATTGATTTGTTGGGAGTGGCCTTTCGTTTCCTTGCTCTTTTTCTTCATTGTTTCATTTTAGTTTTCTCTACATATAGGCCAGCATGCTTATATAAGCCTCAGGACCCATGTGTGTGTCCACCCGATTGGTTAAACAAACAAACAAATAAAGATATGTCATCAATGAGCAAGGTCTTAAAATCACCATAGGCATGTATATCTTGTAGAGTTTGATCAATGGTAAAAGCAGTCAAATTGTTATAATATCTTGTTGCTCCAGCAATTCTTCATCAGGACTCCCGCATTATCTATTCATGGAATCACCATTTTCACAAACAAACAAACAAACAAACAAACAACTAAACAAACAAACAACTAAACAAACAAGTAAACAAGCAGACAAACACATAATACAAACCTTGTTTAGAAATGATGATCTCATCATCATGTCCTGGTCGGCTATACCATAACGTAAAGCACCGTCCTGTGTCCTCTGTACAGAGTATGGAAGAATTATCTGGTTGTACCTTGCCTAGGACTTGGTCGGAATCTCCCCCTTCTCCGATAGTGTTACCAAATGTGATCCCTTTATCATTCTGGTTGTGGTAGGCACAGTATACATTTTTGGAAGAAGCTGTCTGAACGCCTGTAGTTAGACAAAATGGAAATAAAAAGAATATTAATAGTTTGGTTGCTACATTTATGTTGACATTTTCATCATATTTCTACAACAAATCAACATTGGTAGCACATCCTTATTTTCAGATACCCCAAGAAAGTAGTAAATCATTTTTTGATATCTCACACAAATATCTTCATACTTTTGTCATAACATTTTTGAATGTCATATTGCCCTCTTAAGGTGGTACTACACCCCTTGATAAATTTGTGACTATTTTTGCATTTTTCTCAAAAACTAATAAAACACTGGTAACAACAGTTATGTATATTATAGGGGCAAGGAATCCTGTTACTACACTGGAATTTCAGTGACTCAAGACAAGTAGTTATTGATTTATTGATCAAATATTGGGTTTCCCTCATTTTTGACTGTAACTCCACAACTGTTGTCTGTGCTGAAATAACATTTTCAGTGCAGTAGTTGTAGTCCTTGCCCCTATAATATACATAATAATACTTGTCACCAATGCGCTATAATTATTGAGAAAAATGCAAAAATAGGCACAAAATTGGGCAGGGGTGTAGTACCCCCTTAATGATATCACCACTGGGACACATGGATTTTAAATAAAAATGCAAAAAAAAAAAAACTTTCTAATTCAAAAACAAAATCCAGTCTTTAGGCAACAAAAAAACCCAAAAAACCAACCATGTTCTGTGGCCCAACTGACACAAATTTTGCACTTAGATTTTTTTAACTGTATAAAACTTAAAACAGCCAGTTTTGGGCCTAAATTGATTGATTTTTGACATTTTTTTCTTTTTATGGCTTTTCTGCGATTTTCTTAGAGTACAATGTAGTTTTGCCTCTTTTAGAAAAAAATCTTGTCTGACTGACCCTACTTGGCAAGTCCATCTGCCCTTAAAACATTTTTTTCCCTGTCGCCTTATTTGTCCCCTCTTAATGAATTCAAAACTGAATTTACATTCGGTCAATGAGCAAATGAGCCATTGCTTTTTGACCAGAGGCTGTGTGAGAGTGTTTTCTGCTGCTTTGGAAACTATTCTGTGATTCAGTTCTTTCATACCAATTCCTCCCACCATGGAAAATGGATACTGTACCGTTTTGAGTACAAGTACCTTTGTCATATTTCCATAAAATATACCGTACTGACTCGAGTATAGTCCCAACCCGTTTGGGGGTGAACATTTTCAAAACAAAAAAAATTGTAGGCCTATGTGTTTTGAATAAATTTGTACTCATGTCAGGTAGACTCTATTAATGATTTCAAAATGCATTGAATTTGTATGCATTTTGAAATCATTAATATTATTTTTTTTAAATCAATCATGAATGATCCTAGCATTTAGCTCTAGGTCCAGGGACACTCTAAAGCCACAAAAAAAATTTTGGGGTAGGACTTTACTCGAAGGTGGAACTATACTTGCGTCAGTACGGTAATTATTCTGGGGCAATTTGAAGCATGCACTTTAAGTAGCCAGACGTCAACCTGTTGATCAGCCCAATTATGAATGAGACACTACGATATGTGGCGCCCACCCTTAAGATATGATTCATAAATGTCATAATCATCATAATTATTACGGAGGTAATTAATTTGATAACAGGTAAACCACAATTTTCTAATGAGTTTCCTTTCTAATAAGAGTTTAATATCCTTGGATTAGCAACAAGACATCAGGCTTTCATTTTGAGAACTTGCCCATTCTGAGGCAGTTGAGAGTTTAAAATGCAGTCCTGCAAGACATTGTACACACAACCGAGTGTGAGGCGTTCAGCCGTTCAACCGAGCACACAACCTCTCTGGATAGTATAGCAACAGAGCCCGAAAGTAGTGCTACCCACATACATGAATCATGAGAGAAAATTATGAACTGATCAGACTATGCATGAAATGATGTCATTTGTAGTCTAGATGGCTAGATGTAGTTACATCACAGCTTTTCCAAGAAAACCATTTCCTCAATACCAAAAGTTCTTGGCCAATACCATGAATACTGATGGCAAGTATGATCCATATTAGCAAAATAATTGAAGATGAGTATGATGGAGAGTACATGTAGGTTTGTGGAGTATGTGATGTTGCATTACAATGCTGCTCCACATATGGGTTGTTACATTGATATATTATTTCTGAATTTTTGAAATGCATCTTTTTATAGAGCTATATTTGCAGACATGTGTATCTTGGTACAATCAAGATATAGATTAGGCACGGAGTTTCAAGCGATTTAAAAGCGGCAAAATCGCTGGCCACTTTTTTCAAAATGCTTGGCGAATGCGCTAAAATGCTTGATCGCCTGTTTTCAATGCAAAACACGAAAAAAACATCGGTAAAACAATGGCATGTCAATCAATTACGAACGACTTCCGGTTCATTTCCAGTTTCTGGAAAAAATAAAAAATAAAGATGGCGACCATCACAAATCGTCGATCGAAATGTTGAAAGCAAGGACAAATTTCCCCACATTATGCTTGGTTTAATGATCGTTATTTGTATTTTGATGTACATAAGTGAAGTTAGAACCAATCTTGCGTGAATTTTCTTGTAAATGCTGCCGATTTGGGGCATAAAATCGTAAGTTTTAACTTTAAGCTTATCGATGGGTCAAAATCGTGAACATTCTCGATGGAATCCAAAATGCGCTTTGGACACCCAAATGCGCGAAAATGTGCGCTTTTGCGCGAACCGCGCGAAACTCCGGTGCCTAATATAGATGAATCACTAAAATCCTGTATAGAATGTCCATTCATTATTTATTTTGTGGGAAGCGATAAATTTTCCTTCTGAGTTAAACACATTTCCCACAATTCCTTACATTTATATGTTTCTTTATTTGAAAAAGCAAACTTTCCCTCTAAATGTCAGAATTTTCCATGAAAGAGTTTCCTAGCTAAGGAAAAACTTTGTTTGAAGATTTGACAATAATGTCATTCAATATTTAAAACCGTACAAGAATGCTTTGAAGAATAAGACAAATACAACCCATGAGACTTTTGTTTTGTTGGAAAGGGGGGATATATGCTCTACATACATGCCAGGTAAACAAATCGAAACCCACTAGTTGAAGCCACTTATAAAGGCAAGTCCCCATACTGTGATAACATATATCCTGAAATGTTATACACAAGTAACCTTTTTAGTGTTGGCCGATCCAACCCAAGATCGGATCTGCCGATCTCCGATCTGAAAATTAGCAGATCGGGCCGATCCGATCCCGATTCAGATTCCTTAAATGTTATTCTACAACCAGTACAAGTTCATTCAAGTCGGGCCCCAGTAATGTTAACGGTCAAAGCTTAATTCCCCAAACCTGTAACTATGTAATATGATGACCGTTTTAGAGGTTTTTCATGTCAATATCAACCCAAATAAAATACCATTTTACACCCCAAGTCTAGGCCCCGTAAAACCCGTGATTTTTAAGGCAAAATCCGTGAGGTCATTTGACAAAAACGTGATTTCCGTGATGTCACAAATTCCAACCAAAACCGTGAAAACACGTGTGAAAATACCGAATGCGTGACGATCCCGTGCCTAAAATAAACATGACTAATTTTCAAAACGGAAAATTAAGTTGTTTTGCCGACAAGTTTAGATCACCACGTATTTAAAAAAAAAAAGCTTACATTCTTGCCTCATCATCATGCTTTAAAACGGTTCCATCTGAAGCTGGTAGATAAAACGTAACATTCTGTCTATTTCCAGAAACCCATCTCAAAATAATCCAGTTGAAAGCTTGACATTTGCGTTTTCCAATAAAAATTAATTCCAAAAACTTTCCGTGTCTGTTGATTTTCTGTGTGAATTTATATTTCTTTTAAATCCCGAAATAGCGTGCATCATGCTTTTTTTTTTCGTCAAGCTAGCTGTTGCGCATGTGCATGAACTTGTTTTTGATGCGGTCGAAGCAGGATGAGCACGTGGTCCGGTCGCAATCATGAGCTCAACTTTGGCACCGACCGCCCAAACACGCCGACATGAGTGCAGACAGCGGCAAATCATAAACAAAAGGGGCACAACTTGGACCGTAATTAACCTGAGAATTGGGTCACGATTGTAAACAAACACTCTACACAGAAGACAGCGGCGAATCATAAACAAAAGGGGACACAACTTGGACCGTAGTTGACCTGGGAATTGGGTCATGATAAAATGTTATTCAGCCAAGGAATGTTGTGGTTATTGTAAACAAAACATTCTATACAGAAGCGTGTTATCTTTATTTACATTTTAATTTTTTAATGTGTTCAAACTTCAATATTTATTTTACTTTGTTTGAATTCAGAATATTAAGATAGTACATTCATTCACGATTAAATAAATTGTTAATTGAATTTCTAACAACATTTTTTTACTGATGCTGATCAAATCAAATATACAGTCCCAGCGTTACTCACTCAGTGCCTCCGATTGTCGGAAGTTTAATCATTAATCCATTTCTCTTGATTGTTTTATTCTTCTTTCTTCTCCGCGAATCAACTTTGATTTGCGTGTTTACCAAGTTAGGCGAATCACTGCGCGAATTGATTCGATGACCCTGCAGCTAAATCAGCTCCATCGATATTATAATAATTCATGCATATGACGTATTGGGGAATACCGCGGAATTCCCATCCTGATTGGTTGTGCAGAGTTGTTTACAGAAAGAATTCACGTGTTCGGAGATTAAGAGATGAAATCGTCCGTGTGAAGAGGAATAGCGAGAATGTGGGCGATTCTAAAATAACATGCCCTCAAATTCACCTTGGGAAACCCGACATTGAAGGGCGCAGGGACTTCACGTGTCGACTGTTAAAGTGTTTACAAATTTTTCCCAGGGACGCACTGTACAGTCGGGAGTGTTGTCACTGAGTGGATAATATTTTGTGGTTTTATTATACAATGGACAATGGAATGTAGAGGCGAACCACTTATGAACTGCTTTTTGGGGAGTCCCCTGCACACGTCATTACATCATCGCTGCATGCTTTCACTGTTGAATAAATTTGACCTTGATTGTTTGTTTACATTTTAATTCGGTCTATCAAAGGGTGGATACATAGGCCTACATAAAATACAGTATGAAACGACATGATTCTTGCGGTGGTAACAACGTTTTTTGGAAATATATTGGCATTAAATAGTAGTAATGTTACATAAGAAAGTAATGGTAAGCTTAAAGAATTGTTGTGTACTTTTATTACTGTCAAGTTCAGAGATCGGTAAGCTAGATCGGCAACTGATAGCTCATCTGCCGATTCAGATTCAAGGCCGATGCAGTCCATATCGGCACCGATCTCCGATTCACAGATCGGTATCGGCCAACACTAAACCTTTTCTAGGGCCACAAGATATCCTTTGCCTAGGGAATGATATTGGTTACCGAGTTTTGTATTAAAAACTGACACTTAGACGTCCACTCATCATTACATAGGCATCTTTTAAAACCTCCCTACGGCACTTTGCAGGTGCGCATAATGAAACTCTTGACCGCTAGCCGTTAGGAATCTTGACCATTAGCTTGCAGCGCATAATCTTGCTTACTGGCCCAGTATTGTTTTACTTGCTAATTTGCCACACTCAGTAATAACACTGTTTATGGGGCACCGGCATATGGGTAATATTGGTGTGTGGGGCACCGATTTATGTTGAAGGAGGTGAAGAAAATACATAAATTTTATAACATATCAAGAAGAGACGATACAAAATTGGCTGAGTGTTGCACTTTTAGCTGTCTACCAAAACATACACATTCTGTGCAATGCTACATCTCCCAGTATTAACATTATTTTATAAACAAGGACATGATTTACTCAAATGTCTCCACTTTCCCATAAGTTTAAACACACATGCTTGTAGTTGGGTGGAATCATCAGCTGAGTGAAAGAAGTCATAAGTGCTTTGTTATGCACTTATGATCTTCTTGCATTGACAAAATATACCCTTCTCACTTTGTGAAATTGTGATACCGTATTTCCATGAATACTGTCGCCCCTTCAATTAAATGTCCCCTCACCACTTTTTCAACCAAGATGTTTCAAACATGCTAATATTTCCATGCTATCTTGTGTTAGCTTACCAAGGTGCACACATGGTGTCGGTAATTCATGAATATCTGGTTGTAAACCCCGGAAGTGAACCGGAAGTCATCGTTCCCATTTCAGCGTGAGTTTCAAGCTTACCTATTGATTTTAACAGGAATTTTTCTTCTAAAAATGACCTCTAATAAACACCCCCTTTTGAAAAAAACTGCACTGCCTGGGCCGATTATTCGAACAAATACAGTATGTCTATATCCTTTCTCAGCTGAAAAAGATTGACCTAATGCAAGGGGGATAGTCTATTTTTATACATGCAAGCCATTTTAACTTAAGTCCCGAAACACAACCCCTTGCCTGCAAAAAGAATATCCATCCTGCCTATGGACCAGCACACACACATACATGTACACCCAGACAAAACTATAATACCACATCTGTTCATCTGACAAAACTAAAGATATCATTATCTTCCTTTAATTCAACTGACCTTTCAAACATTGCTTACGAAATGTATATTATCATACAATGTATTTAATGTTGTCACATACATGTAAGCCTAAAGAAATGTATTATGTATTTGATATGTATTCCCTAAGTCCCCATCATGATCTGAACAAATAGTGCAGGGATGTTGAACTCTAGGTGGACAAAAATACAAATTGTATAAGTTGTACATTTATCGGGGTGGTCTTTGAGTTGGTTTACTTGAAACACTGTAAGCCTTAAAAGACAATTTCAACCTCCTGAAACCAAACCCCACAAAATAATATTTCACTCCCTCCCTCCCACCAATTGATAAAAAGTGCTAAGGGGCTGTGAAATAATTATGAGCCCTCGGAATTTTGTATGGCATCTTTTAAAGGTGCATGACCAGAAAATTTCTGAATGGCCCGCCAAAAATTGCTTGCCCCCCTCTCGGCCTGCCAAAAATCGCTTGCCCCCCCCCCCCTCATCCCGCCAAAAAATCTCCGCCCCCTTTACAAATGCCAAATGTTTTGGATCCCAATTTGCAAACCTTTAAGGTCTAGACATATGTTGTGTGTGCAGCGAGCAGGAAAATTTGCATATTAAGCGTTTCCGTACTGTTTTCCTAAGCCTTTTAGAGCGTTTTATTTAAAAGGTGCCCCATGAATGTGTGCCAAAAATCGCTTGCCCCCCCCCTCAGCTGGCCAAAATTACTTTGCCCCTTTTGGCTCGCCAAAAATTTCTTGTCCCCTCCAAGGCTCATAACTATTGCACAGCCCCTAATAATTTGTAATAGTCTCTTTACTGTATAGAATGTATACATCAGCAATTGTCATGTGTCCTGAAAACGTTAAATACATCTGCAATATGCTCGTCCATCCAAAGGATAAACTTCTCCCTCAACAGAAAGCGGAAGCCATTTATGAAATACCCTCGGTGACTGCCCAAGTTCTTACATTGGTGAAACTGGTGGCCCATTTGGTATCCGACTCAAAGAGCACCAGAAAGAGGTGGAGAAATTTGAATCAAAATCATTTACTCGAGCAAAACGCCAATCATCTGTCACGGACATTCACAAATCCGCCATCACTGATCATGTGGCCTCTACAAATCACTCCATCAATTGGGAGGACTCAAAAGTGATTGATGGTGAAGCCGACAAGACCACCAGGTGGCTGAAAGAAGCCATCTGGATCCGCCCGAAAAGGACAAGGCACTCTAAACAAGGATGAGAGGGCCTACTCACTCAACAACATCTTTGACCAACTCATCATGCCCTCTACGGTACTTCCTGTTCCCTATAAAAGCAAGCAGGCAGATGTGATGAGTTGCCAGTCTGAAGAAGCCACTAGTGTAGTGGTGAAACGTCACTAAAAACATGAGTAAACCAACTTCGTTTTTACTTGGAATTGTTCAAAATGAAAAAAATTCACAGTTAAATACATGTATGTGCCTTTCTGGGTGCATAAGAAATGTATAGCTTTCTATTGCACTTGAATAGCATAACCATTTGTTAAAGAAAATGAGCAAGGAGTCATTGGGATCAACAATGTCACATTTTATGTTGGCAAAAATGCCCATCAACCTTTAGCCTAAAAGGGTAAACATTTGCCTGCTGCCCCCTTAACCCCCCCCTCCCCCACCACCACTAAAAAACCATAGTACTACACAATTATTAGAAACATAAATCCATAACTATTATGTTTGTTAAGGAGCCACCAATTGGCCAGAGGATGATTTAAGGAAGCCCCATCATGCACTGCAAACATGTTATCATTAGAGTTTATACTGCCACTTTACTTTTCAAATCCCATTGAATTCTGTGCAAAAGATGTTGTTTACGAATTGTGCGTGTGTCATTATTACTTGGTCGATTTCAGAACAAAAGTGATGTATGCATAAAGGATAATTCACACCTTCTGTAGGTAACATGAAATCGACTAGCATTTTGAATGCGGTTTTATTGTAAATATATCAGTCCAAATTCAAATTTAACCATGCCCGTCAATGCAATGTGCGAGCAGTGGTGTCATGTTCACTCTCACAGCTGTGCTAACTGCAAGTCAACACAGTGGCGTGGTGGGAAGTGCTTAAATCATACTCTGCCAATTGGCAAAGACCATTTATGACACAAGTTGGTTGCTATTAAGAAAACACAAAAACCTCAATATCCCAAGTCTAGTCTAGACAAACGACCTGGATGAAAAATACAATTGTGTTCTTAATACCACCAAACCATTAGGCCTATTGTAGTCAGACAAATTGAAATAAAAAACACATTCTTAACAAACCTAAATTTTGATATTCTCTCTCTTCACAATTTTATCCATTAGGCCTACGTGTATTTATATAAAACAAATTAAAATAAAACACACACAAACACTGATGCAATAATGTGATGCGATTAAGCAAAATCAGACGGAACTCGGAAATATTACATTTTCAGTTTCTTATAGGATAGTAAAAAGCATTTACAAAGCTGCATTTTGCAGAAAATCCCATTGGAATTGAACAACCAATTCCAAAGATATGATCAACTAACAGGAAACGAATGGAAATAATTCCTTTGTTTGGCTATATGCAGTATTTCCGAGTTCCGACTAACTTTGCTTGATCGCATGGGAGTTTTCTTCTAATACTAACATCTCAGTTTGATGAGGAAAATGGGGAATGTGGCTGTCGGTCTCAGGTCATGCACCTTTAAAAGACAACTCACAAAAGCCAGTATTTGCAAAAGTTGACAAGTTTTGGACTAAAATAAATGTTCAATTAAGTCCTCTATCTTTGTGAATACCATCAATTATAAAAGCATCACCAGAAATAATCACAAGATTACAACTTTGTGACATTTTTCAACAATATGATACTGGAAACGTTCTAATTCAGAACTTCACCTCATCCACTAGTATTATCACGTGCACATCAGCAATTTATCATTGTAAAATGGTGTTATGGCGAAGTCAACTCCTTACAAATTTGCAATCTAGAAAATCAGTGTCAAAATCAATGTATTTGTCTCGAATCAACAGTAAATCTTCAACTTTAGTCAACAGAATAGATCTAGATGTATGCAAGAAGCCATATACACAAGTACACAGCTAATCATATTCTTTATCCAACAAGATGCATGCGCGCCTTGAGTACATGTATGTGACTAGTTTTCTTAAAATAAATAGCCTTCTTCAAAATCTATGCTCGCATCATACTGTAAAGCAAGAAATGTTAGTGTGCATAAATGTTTGAAGAATTTTGCAAGTGACATAGATTCACCAAATTTTCATGCCCATAATTATTTATTTTCCCTGCAGGTTCTAAGAACAAAATATACAGATTTTGTGAAAATTACATGCTGCAAAAAATATGGTTCTTTTCAAGCGCAAAAATTTAGTACTGCGAAAATATTGTTCTTTTTGCAGATTTTCCGATGGTGGAGCAAGCAGCTGATGGCATCGAATGTGGGCGCACTACTCGATAGTGCGCAACGATGCAAACACACAGACGATAAATCAACCTTGATCGCATATCAGACTGGCCTTTGTATTTTGTTAATGTATGCGGGCAGCCTCGCTGTCCACTGACTGGTCATCAGACTGACCACAGGATGAAATTGTAAGCAAGATGCAGCTGAAACAGGATGACTAATTTTTGATGACAGAGATAAGTCAGGATCTACCAATAGAGTAGATTTCATGCAGCTAGAGATTACAGGCTTCAGACATCAAGACCATCTTTTACCCAATTTCCACATCTATCTGGGGCGGTGCCAGGGTAAATTTGCAGGGGTGACAAAATTAATTTGGGGTCTAGGGTTGATGGGGAATGGGGCAATGCACCATGAAGATTTGTAACATATGAAGTGTACAAGAAGCCTCTAAAAGGCACACAATTATTTAAATTTTAGTCATGTTTCGAATCATAGGGTGGGTACTGGGTACCCACCAGACCACCCCCATTTTTATAAGACAAAAAGTGGAAATGATGTAAAGATGAAGCTGTTAATTATCTTAAATTGCAAGCACTACTACATCAGTCCATGTGACTCAATTGTTTTAGAAAAACTGTTATCAGTGACTTGCCGAACCAAAAAATTCATCAAAATTCAGATTTATGAATTTTATTTCACGGAACAAACTTTATGCTTACTGCTCAAAACGGATAAATGGAAAACATTAAGGCAATCAGTATCTGATAAAAGATAAAATCTTGACATCAAAACTAAGATAAAGTATGTCCACATATTTTTATTGGGTGAGTGAGGCTGTCGATTTCGGTATAACTGGATGACACAGAGGATAGCAGACTAAAGCAAGTTGTTTATGCTTAATGATATAAACATTAAACATGAAATAATTTTATGATCAAATTGACCTACATTAAGTCCGATTCAGACTCCACTTATCGCGCTGCGATGCTTTAAAAACTGAAATCTGAGCCAGGTTTTTACGAGCTTGGCGTTGAAAATTCTCATCGCACTGTGCAAATTTCTTCAGCGATGAGAGTTGAACTTTGTTAAATTTTCTTCGCACCACGCTGCGATATCACAGCCGTCCACGCTTGTGATTGGCTGCTGACAAATCATGGTCGGCAGAATGACCACATAAGGAGATGCAGACCCCACGTTCTCTCTCTACGCAATGTAATTGATGCAATGAGGATCAGGGCTGATACCTGTATTCGTCAAGGGGGCATTCAGACTCCACATCGCTGCGATGTGGAGACAGTGGAGTCTGAATCAGACATTATATTTGTTGATGTTTGGTGGTTCAGTTACACTAAATATCAACATAAAATTTCTGTAAGGTAATATGTTTTTGATGAAACAAATATGACAAGTCTCAAAATATGATGCAACAAAAATATGGAAGGAAAGGTATTCCAACTAATATTTTAACCAAGATGTAGTCATATTGTCTGGACAGAGCTAATGCTATTGGTCTGACTGGACTACCCATTTGACCAACATACCCACTATTGGTGTAAATGGTCAAGCTGAAATAATAAGAATTTCCTGATGCAGTATGATGAATATTTAATCAACCATATAACTGGAGACATAGTGAATTATTAATGCAAAAAGCGATTTAAAGTGGAATACAGGGTGTCCCAGAAAAAATTACCGGGTGAATAAATTTGGACGTAAGTCGAGAAATAGACATCAGAATCCAAAAATCTAACAATCAACATGTAGCCCATCTTATTCTCCATCTCATACGCTAATTTTACTGGAATCGGTTGACTGATTGCGAAGAAATGAGTGATTACATAACGCATGCGTCAATTGACTTCATTCCAAGTTTGAGTCTTTCAACACAATGTGCACTAGTGGCTAATTGTTATGGTCTTCATATTTTGCTCGGTGAAATCCTTTTCATTCTTTTTAAACAATCTTTTTCTTGCAAAACATTTAATTAAGTTTTGCTCAAACTTGAAAACCTTCCCGATATTGAAAATGAATGATGATCGGTACTTGTAAAATATCTTTTTTCGTTAATGTTAATATAAAATTTTGCATAAAGAATTATTGCATAAAGAATTCCAGCCGGCTTAAAAATTTCTCACACACATTAATGTTTTTGGAATATTTCCAAGATATTGTAATTCAAAGTTTAAATCATTTAAAACTTCAATAAGGCTCATATGGCTCATATGTTCTTTGGAAAGTTAAAATATAACATATTTGCACAACCTAAATTATTAAAGTTGGAAATTGCAGAAATCAAAGTTTTCTCAGACAAACTGTTATTCATCTTCAGTGAAAGCATGAATAACATAACCCCGTCGGATTATAAAATAGATAATGTGGACTAAATTTAATGAGATACACAAACTTTTGGAAACGGTGAGCAAGTATGAAAAAGGTGCCTGTTAATCAAACTTGGAATGAACTGCATTGATACGCTCATTATGTAATCATTAATTTCTTAAGAACCAGTCAACCGAATCAAATAAAATGTTCGTATGTGATGCACAATAAAATAGGCTATGTGCTACATTTTATATTTTTGATTCTGATGTCTATTTCTCGACCTACGTTCATTTTTATTCACTCGGTAATTTTTTCTGGGACACCCTGTATGAGGCTTTTTTTTTGGAAAATTAGATAATGCTCACTGAGCATGTTGTAAACAGATTGATTAGGGTAGGGCAAAGTAGTACAGTGATAAATATATCTTTTGTTTTTAGCAAATCGGACGCACGGTTGTCAAAATACATTAATTTACATTTTCTTTGTATCTTGTTATTGTTTTATCATTAATCAATGAAGTTAATGAGCTAAAATGACTGCAAAAACTCATGAATATGCAATTTTTGGATACGTTTGACTACAAATCAATGCATAATGTTCAGGGTACTTTTCTTTTTGCAGACTTTTGCCTTGAAACTTTGTCAAAGTATTTCTAATATGTTTAATTCAAATGTATTATAGTCTGGCTGCCCTCTAATTTCCATATTTGCATAATTAATTAGCATTTATGCAAATTAGCTCAAATTGTACCAGTTTCATTATGAAGTCAGGTAGACACTAGCCATGATCAGAAAATGATGAATTTATCTAAATACAATTTATCTCAAAGTTCTATTTGACAAAAGATAATTCAACCTGCCACTGTATGAATTTAAAGGCCCATATAAAAACAACAGATGTGGAAATAGCAGTATAAACTGACCAATAGTCTACCAGTTGTAGTCCAACTAATTCATGGCATATAAGATGGTCTAGGGGAAAGTTGGCCCATATTTGCAAGACTATCCTTGCCTTCAAGGTGAAACAAACCTACTCATGTTACCCTCTGGCCATGGGCTGGCCTGGTGCCATATCTTACCCAGGGAAAGATGACATTCCAATATATGCCTTTAAAGACCTATGACCCTCCTACTATAATTACTGGTAATCAATGTGATGCAATTAGCAAACATGTATCCCATGTAATTACACAATAATTGAAGATATTACCGTAGTTACAACTGAAGGGATTGAATAGGTTCAAAAGATTGGGGTTGTGTTCCAAAACAAGGTTGAGATGAACATACATGTAATTGCCCATGGAATAGGAGGGGGCACTCACTAAAAATGGGTGACAGGGATGTGCCGCCACATTGACCCCCCCTTTTTTCAACCCCCTCTCACCCAATGACCCCCTTTTTTGTTTTACTGATATCCCTTTCACCCAATGACCCCCTTTTTTATTTTCCTGTCACCAAAAGACCCTATTTTTGTCAAAAATTTTGGAAATTTTTTTGATAATCTTTCACTGAATGACCCCATTTTTGTATCATTTTTCTTAAAAATTTTTGAAAATTTTGTATCCAATTTTTTATCTTGACACAAAATTTTTCTTAGTCTCACTGAATGATCCCCCTTTTTGGTCAGATTTTCCCCAGTCTCCTTGACTAAGACCCCCTTTTTTTGGACCTTCTCTCTGAAAGACCCCCCCCATACACAGGGGTGCAACACCCCCAATTTGGAAAAGTATACAAAAAGCCCCAAAATTTCAGAATTTGTGAGCATGGCAAGCAAAAATATCAGGTTTTTTACACTTTTTTGGACAAAAAAGGTCCAAAGTTTGGAGAGAAAGTCCACTTTTCACAAAATTGCCCCCCCCCCCCTTTGAAAAAAGTCCACTTTTTCAAAATCAGCACCCCCCACCAAATGAAATCCTGCATACGGGCACACATGGTTGAGTATTGTTCCATCTTTGCAACTCAAAATATTATGTTTTCTCAGTTTACACAACAAATACATGTACTAAACAAAATATGTTTTATTTTTATCCCCCTGGTTATAATGTGGGAAAAAATAAAATCATTTTTTACAACAAGTCAAGTTCATTTCAATGCATGCTGTCAAAACAAGTTTGATTCAGAATAATGAACTTTGGACTGTCCTTTATAAAAGGACACAATTCACTCACATGATTATTGATACTAGTATTACAATTTATACTAGTACTACAATCAAATTTCACACCAAAATTTCAAAATGTAAAAGTGATTTAAACAATATTGCAACTATACTGCAATGCTTGCTGTGTTAAATACTATTTAATGTTGGCATGTATTGTGTTTTTAAAGATCCCACAAACATTAATTGTAAGATGCCATTTATTGAAATTTCCATATTTCATAAATTCACAAAATCTGCCATTGTCAATTATAATTGATGTGCAGTTAGAGGAAACCTAGAATGGGGATTTAAGCTTTCCAGTATCAAGGTTGTTGATTTTTTTTTGGAATAAAGCAGTCAAAATTGATAAAATTTGGAGCCAAATATTTTGGCATCAATCATGACCAGTCAGTGTCCCCTTATCTGACAGACACCCCATACACCTCAGACATGTGTAAATAAAAGATAGCACACAAATAAATCTGATTAATGATAATGCATTCTATGTGATACACTTGTTCTAATACTGTATTACTTAGAGATCAATTAATTAACCCATTTCCTTTTCAAGTTCAAGAACTTTTTTATTATATTCCATGAATGGCCAAGAACTTAAAAAAAAACACACATGTTGTTATTAACATTAACCCTAACACGCCAGGCCTATTTGGGCGAAGGGGAAGGGGTGTGTGTGCATATGTGGGCGGGGTGGGGCTGTAGCAAGCAGGGCAGCTAGGGAGACCATGGATGGCAGCCCCACGTTTTGAGAAAATTGCTGTTTTTATTTATATATTGTTATTTGAATTTGAGCATACATTTGTATTTTGGCCGCCCCAATTTTGTGATGTCTGCCCCACATTTTTTTCAACCTTGTTACCACCCTGTTTGAAGGTGTACATGTATGTCTATCTGATATCCATCTGAAATCAGGGTTGATATAAGATCTGAAGCAGGAGCAAATTCTTTTGAAAACTGTTCATGTGTCTTTGTTTTGAACCATCCTGGGCAATTTCACATCAACCTGGGTCAAATGCAGAGCAAAAATGAATATTATGGTGTTCTGAAGATGATTGTGCCTTGGTAATTTGGGGCAATTTTAAATAAAAGTTGTCCCTAGTCATGAAGATTTGCATGTGAACCAGAAGCATTTGCAAGTTCAGCAAGGGCAAAATTGCTTAATTTTGAAGCCTGGTTTAACCCCATGAGAACTACCTGCCGATTGGCCAAAAAGAAGTTTTCATTATCAATTGGACCAATCAGCAACATTGTTAGAATAATTTCACCACACACAAAAAATTGGGATGAATAATTTGCAAAGCTCCATTCTGATTGGTGATTAAAGTGAAGATATCATGTAATTGACCAATCAGAGGCAATGTTAGATCGGCAGGTGCTCAGGGGGTTAAATGTGTTGTTACACACATGCATGTTTCAAGATAAGTTACTTTTACATTTGATTGATAGAAAAATAAATCTTACTTCAGATTCACACAGAAAGTGACCCTCATTTCTTTTAAGTGCTATACAACTCCTTGATGTCACAGGAAAGTATGGACGCACTTAATCATGATCACACTGATGCTTCATCTTAGCAGACAAAGTTCTCTGATGCTACAACACCTCCATGGTAACCCCCCATGAAAACATGTATGAGGTAGATTCTAAAGAATTCGACAAGATTGCAAATTGTAACTGATTCTACAGGGGTCATTGAACTGTGGCATGCGTAATGATGTTAATGAGGGCTTATAGAAACTGTCCCTCAAGTGGCGACAGGCTTTCTCTCTGAACCATTATCTCACTTCCTTTCAACTGACGCCAACTACGCTTACTCGTTTAAGATATAATAGATTTAAGTGAAAAAATTGTGTTGAGATCCATGGAATATTGCCTCAATTTAAATGGGACAAGGGAAAGAATTTTTAAAGTCAATATAAAGGTAAAATTACCTCTTCCAGGAAGCAAGGGTGTATCTTTAGTATGGCCGCTAGGCAAAGAGTGAGAAGAGGGTGTCTATACATTTATTTTTGAAGATGTGCAGGATGTTCATTAGTTTATCTCATGTAACCATACACTCAAGTTCAATTTCCAAGCATGCAGATGTGCACTTTGAAGAACTAGTTCTTACTGCCCACATGTTTATAGACACTTGCATGTACCAGATATTGCTTGCTTGAATCTCACCCCATACTTTTTCTCTCTTTTATTCTTCTTAGTCACTCATTTACATGAGCCTAGATGTACCTACATGTACACATGCAAAAGACGCATGGTTTTATAAAATATCAATTTTTACATTGTTTGCAACACGCTGGTAGGTACATGTAGAAGGAACCATTGACGTCCACAGTTGTGGGGTAGAACTTGGTCAGTTCCCTCGGATCGCGATGTCCATTAGTAGAGGCGCGCGGCGTGCCGGCGCCGAGGTGTAAAGAGGCACGTAGCGCAGACATTGAGGCACTCAGATTGCTTGTACATGGTATAGTCAGACCTCATAATTACTTGTGCTATTGGCAGAGGCTCTATACTATAGCTATTGTGGGGTTGCTCTGCTGTTTTTGTGTATGGGTTCTCATTTGCCGATCTTTACAAATGCACCCCCACACAATCTCAATTTCAGTATTGACATAGGTGCGTATTTTGCTGGTCACAGTATCGAATCGTCTGCGTAAAGTGAATCATGCAGAGCGACACACATACATGTAGCACATGCATACAAGGGTAGTTTGTTGGTACACTTGCAGCGCATTAACTGCAAAAAAGCATTTTCACTACCTAACTTGAGGTGAAGAATAAATGTATCATGACCCAATATCTGACACCATTTGGTTGTTGACAATTCAACTCCTTCCAACCATTTTCTCTAATTCTATTTCAGAGCCTATTTCCCAGGTAACCAATGCCGGCAGCAATTAAACCAAATCAAATTTTACAACTAAACATTATTTTCTCTCCAGTGCACTTCAATGCAGACAGCAAAATGTCACAGGTGAAAGGATAGTACAATGACTTAAATGCGATAGAATGAGACGACAAACTGTGTGTTGGCGTACCGACTAAAATAATAACTGGCACATGCAGGGAGTTCCCCGTTATTATTCAATACTACATTAATTCTCAATTTTGAGGCCCTGCCGAAATGTGATGTTCATTCAACGGTGTATCAGACCTGAAACTGACCATTTGTGAAAAAAGAGGAAAATGCTTTTAATAAGAGGAAAATAGCGCAAAATCATCATAAAAAAGCTCAAATTGGGCTGAAAATAACAAATAATGCGTAAATTTCAGGAATAAAAAAGAGGAAACCAGCTAAATAGAAGAAAAGTTTCAGATGTGGTGTATCCAACATATGAAATACAGACAGCAATTAAAAAGATGATCCCATATTGGATAATCAACTTAGAAAAGACAAAAAAATCCATGAAGCATGAAATCCTCATAGACATTTGGAGCTCAAACATTCTCATCTCCAAGAGCAGAATTCTTTAATTAACCCCAATACGCATTAAAATGATGACCTCTGACTGTATATGTGAGTGTGTATTCTACCACTTGAGTTCAAATTTTGAGCTATGATTGTCAAATGGCAGTTATAATGAACAAACTACATTATGCATGGTCCGCATTGAGAGCAGAAACATGTGGGAGAGGATTTCACATTCATCACTTCCAGCCCAGTCCAATTTGCATTTTTGGAAATTAAAATTATAAAAAAAATATCCCAAGTCTATGATCAGGTGTGCAAATGTAAGACTTCATCGGTAGGATTAAAAGCAATAAAATATTATGTTTTAGCTTACAAAAGGTCCCTTAAGGGATCTGGAATGAGCGTTTTGAGCGTTTCGACAGTATTTTTTGTGGGACATGAGAGCACATCAGACATATCAAATTGCATTCTGAATACAAAGAATGTCTTTCTGATATCAAATAATTTTAATTTTTTTAAATTCACGAAATAATACAAATTTTATGACAAATTATTAAAATTTAATATTTTTCACATTTTTGATATATCAGTCCTCGAAGATAATTTTATAAATCTAATGATATATTCTTAAAGTGTATGTAGCTGGGAGGAAAAGCCGACGATCAATTGAAAATTTTGACCTTTCATATTGAAGATATGGATTTTTCCACCCAAAAGACCTTATTTTTTTTTGCTGTTTTGGGAAAAAAATCCATATCTTCAATACGAAAGGTCAAAATTTTCAATTGATCATCGGCTTTTCATCCCACCTACATACACTTTAAGAATAAATCATCAGATTTATAAAGTTTACTTGGAGTACTGTTAAATATCAAAAATATCAATTTTTAATCATTTGCCATAAAATGTGTATTACATTGCAAATTTCAAAAAATCAAAATTATTTGATATTAGAAGGACATTCTTCGTATTCAGAATGCAATTCGATATGTCTGATGTGCTCTAATGTCCAACAAGAAATACTGTCCAAACGTTCATACCCCAAACAGTGTCTGTATTCAACCACGACCACTATGTAATTACATGTAGTGCCCGTCCCCTAATTAGTGCCCCTACTGGCCCTACAGAATGCTGAGTACTCTCTTTTTCATTGCACAAATTCCACCAAATCTCTGAATGAAATCACCTTCTAAACAATCCAGTTTAGAATTATAATGATTTTGATTTCAGGTACAGGCATGAGAATAAATTTCTATGAAAAAAATTCTGAAAAGTAGAAGAAATCATATAAAATGTGGAAAGAATGCTGCAAAACCGGCTAAAAAATAAATAAAAACACAGATATTTATTTAGGCAGCAAAAAAGCAGAATTACTGCTTGAGCAGAAAAATTCTCACGCCTGCAGATAGGCTACAGCCTACTGTATTTTGAATGTGATACCGTATTTTAAATGTGAATGCAATGAACTCCCCAATCATATCTTTTTTTTATTCATAATTTTAAATAAGCCCTCTCCTCCAAAATGACTGATTTATAAACTGTTGACTATATATGATATATTTATAAGGAAATACTACTAATTCCTGCCCTGTTACCCCCCCACCATGTATTATCTTGGTATTACATGTACAACCACTGTTTAATGCGTTCATTTTTGTAAAGAATAAGGCCTACTACATTTATGTACATATAAAGGTGGCAGGTAAACCAAACTTGTTTTCTGGTTAACACATGGCAAACCCTGACTGCCGATAGCTGCTTCTGTTAATTTCCTCCATTAGCGAGTATAAAAGCTGGCAAGCGAACTTCGCCAGTATGTCAACATTGTGCCATTCCAGGACTACTTAAATGATTATGTATGTCACCAGGCTTTCGCTACTAATCACAGAGGGCTTTTCTTGGTGATGAAGTTTACAGATAAGGAGAAACCTACCCCATGACTAATGTTTTGTTTAGTTTTTTGTTACCTTCTCCATTCTCTTTAAACACTGCACCATTTGCCGTACAATTAAAGGGATACGATTATTAGGCAACGGCCATATGGAGTGTTCTCAAGCAAAAATGTGAGAACTAGTCTCAAGGACCCTGTTCACATTAGAAAATTTCTTCATTCGAAGAAGATAAGTTAATCTTGATTAACTAATTAAGTAAGCGTACACATTACGCTGAACGAAGACCAAACGAAGACATTGCACTGTACACATTTCATGAAAATTCACAAAGCTTGAATGAAGCTATTAATGCCTGGCTATTATTAAAGCCGGCGAAGGTAACTTGTCACTTTCCTTCGTTGAACGAAGCGAGCGTACACATTACAAAATTAGCTTCGTCAAACTAAGTATTCCTTCTTCAAAACAACCTTTTTAGCTTCGTTGAATGAAGCAATTTTAATCTTCGTCGAAGGAGGAAAAGTGCGTACACATTAGGAAAAACAATTTTTAATCTTCGTCTGAGGTTTGTCGAAGAAGAAAATATTCTAATGTGAACAGGGTCAAAGACTCCAATCCATAAGTTTACTCCAAAATTTATCCCCAAGAAATGTAGGGATTTGTGATCCTTGAGTGTTCCTCGAGTGTTATATCGCCATGTGAACTATGCATTTTGCGATTATCAAGTGCTGAGCTTAACCTGTAACTTTGGCTTAATTATATTTAATATGGCTCAATTCGTTTGCCATTAGATGGGTCAAGTAAGCTTTCGGTTGTCATCAGGCATTGCGACAATCGAGCATTCGAGGCTTAAATTTAGTCATGTGGTCACACACTCTGGGATTGACTTAGGGCTCATATTGAAATACCCTACCACGTTTTCACACAGAAAGAAGGCAGGATTCCCCTCGCTAAGCGCGTGCCTCAGGGAAGCTCGGTCATAAAACGGATGGATTATATGCATCAGTGATACATGTACACCCTGCCCAGGATTTTAACACAAGAAGGCTACATGTAGCACAGGAAAGCTGCAGGATGGTGCGCCGCACACCTTCCTGTGTAAGGGAATTTCAATATGAGCCCTTAGGAATTGCAATTCTCGAGCATGCACGCCAATCCTCGAATATTCCATGACCGTCTGAACATGAAGCTAGTAGTGATCTGAACATGACTATATTTTCAGCAGGTCCATAGCCATGATATGTTGAAAAATGTGAGTATACCTTCATGATCACTCAGAGCATGAATAAAGAGTACATTGTACCCACCCTGCCTGGGGTAAAGCATGCTGTGCAAAGAGGAGCAGGTGGAATACCTCTTGGGATCCAGGGGGAAGCCCCGGAAACTTTGTGGACCTACACAATTTTGAGTTTAAAAAACAAGTTTAGAGATTTGATTTTCACGCTTTTTGTATGTCATAGGGCCATTTTGGAAAAATGGCACGAAAGATAATTCATAGAAAAAGGAAACATTGCCAGTTTTACTGAACTCTCTAAAAATGCATGGGCTTCAAACAGAATGCACCTTCAACACTGACTATAATAGCCCAGGGAAGACGTATTGGAAGTGACATATGTATGTATGTATGATGGGCTGTAAAGGGCCCCTTTTCAGGATTACTATCACCCAAGGTACCGATATTATTCTAATAAACCCATGCTCTTTCATCCAAAAGACCCTAATTTCTTCTTGGATTTGCCCCCCCCCCCCCGTCAATTTAACATTCCATTCAGCACTGTTTTTATCTGTTTTTCAATTTTACAAAGTCATTTGAAGCAGTATCTACAATGTACACCGGGATTATACATCTATGCAGACAATATTAAAACAAAACTTATGCGGGCTCTGTAAATTCTCACCTGGTGCCCCCCCATAAATTATAAATTAGGTCCAAAAGTCTATCTCTCACCCAAAGCCCCCATTTTGTTCATTGTTTCTCTCACCAAAAGCCTCCTACTTTGAAAGTCGCAGTCTGTGTCAATCTCATTTCCAAGTTATATCGGGTGAAATGGGTGCTACATCATGTCATGCACAGAAAATTTTCGATACTAATTTCACCGATCGGAGAATTGGTTGAATAAAATATGTAGCGTTCTCTTGGGTGTTACAGAAATCACATAATAACCCCAAATGATATCACATTCTCCAAATAAGCTTACAACATAGACTGTAGAAAGAGACGCTTCACGCTTACAAATGAAATGAAAAATGATCGGAGGGCCCTAGAGGAATCACTTGTTAAACTCTTCACCTAATTTAAACTCAACTCAGGAAAACGGTGATTGCCTCATTTAAATTTTAACACAGAAAATCTTCCATAACCTTTCTGCAACTTCATTTTATTAAGCATTGCCAAGTTCAATTGGAAACATTGTTCACAAAGGCCAATGACTCATTATAACCATGATATAATGTACTAGTAGCAAGTTCAACTGAAAGCAGGGGGCACAGCAGGTTGAATAATATTTAACAGAAAAATGTAACCTATCAGTTGTCATCCAAAATCCAGTTAAAATATTTGTTTTAAATGTGTACGTGCCAGCTTTTATCATTCTTGCAGAAGATTTCTGCAAGTCACCCATACATTAATTTTGATAAAACTTATCAACTAAAGTAAATAAACATTTGCGTACAGTTTACCGTAATAACATAGCCCATGGAAGGACTTGGACCAATTACTTGATATGCAATGAACTCCCCAATCATATCTTTTTTTTATTCATAATTTTAAATAAGCCCTCTCCTCCAAAATGACTGATTTATAAACTGTTGACTATATATGATATATTTATAAGGAAATACTACTAATTCCTGCCCTGTTACCCCTCCCCACCATGTATTATCTTGGTATTACATGTACAACCACTGTTTAATGCGTTCATTTTTGTAAAGAATAAGGCCTACTACATTTATGTACATTATAAAGGTGGCAGGTAAACCAAACTTGTTTTCTGGTTAACACATGGCAAACCCTGACTGCCGATAGCTGCTTCTGTTAATTTCCTCCATTAGCGAGTATAAAAGCTGGCAAGCGAACTTCGCCAGTATGTCAACATTGTGCCATTCCAGGACTACTTAAATGATTATGTATGTCACCAGGCTTTCGCTACTAATCACAGAGGGGCTTTTCTTGGTGATGAAGTTTACAGATAAGGAGAAACCTACCCCATGACTAATGTTTTGTTTAGTTTTTTGTTACCTTCTCCATTCTCTTTAAACACTGCACCATTTGCCGTACAATTAAAGGGATACGATTATTAGGAAACGGCCATATGGAGTGTTCTCAAGCAAAAATGTGAGAACTAGTCTCAAGGACCCTGTTCACATTAGAAAATTTCTTCATTCGAAGAAGATAAGTTAATCTTGATTAACTAATTAAGTAAGCGTATACATTACGCTGAACGAAGACCAAACGAAGACATTGCACTGTACACATTTCATGAAAATTCACAAAGCTTGAATGAAGCTATTAATGCCTGGCTATTATTAAAGCCGGCGAAGGTAACTTGTCACTTTCCTTCGTTGAACGAAGCGAGCGTACACATTACAAAATTAGCTTCGTCAAACTAAGTATTCCTTCTTCAAAACAACCTTTTTAGCTTCGTTGAATGAAGCAATTTTAATCTTCGTCGAAGGAGGAAAAGTGCGTACACATTAGGAAAAACAATTTTGTAATCTTCGTCTGAGGTTTGTCGAAAGAAGAAAATATTCTAATGTGAACAGGGTCAAAGACTCCAATCCATAAGTTTACTCCAAAATTTATCCCCAAGAAATGTAGGGGATTTGTGATCCTTGAGTGTTCCTCGAGTGTTATATCGCCATGTGAACTATGCATTTTGCGATTATCAAGTGCTGAGCTTAACCTGTAACTTTGGCTTAATTATATTTAATATGGCTCAATTCGTTGCCATTAGATGGGTCAAGTAAGCTTTCGGTTGTCATCAGGCATTGCGACAATCGAGCATTCGAGGCTTAAATTTAGTCATGTGGTCACACACTCTGGGATTGACTTAGGGCTCATATTGAAATACCCTACCACGTTTTCACACAGAAAGAAGGCAGGATTCCCCTCGCTAAGCGCGTGCCTCAGGGAAGCTCGGTCATAAAACGGATGGATTTATATGCATCAGTGATACATGTACACCCTGCCCAGGATTTTAACACAAGAAGGCTACATGTAGCACAGGAAAGCTGCAGGATGGTGCGCCGCACACCTTCCTGTGTAAGGGAATTTCAATATGAGCCCTTAGGAATTGCAATTCTCGAGCATGCACGCCAATCCTCGAATATTCCATGACCGTCTGAACATGAAGCTAGTAGTGATCTGAACATGACTATATTTTCAGCAGGTCCATAGCCATGATATGTTGAAAAATGTGAGTATACCTTCATGATCACTCAGAGCATGAATAAAGAGTACATTGTACCCACCCTGCCTGGGGTAAAGCATGCTGTGCAAAGAGGAGCAGGTGGAATACCTCTTGGGATCCAGGGGGAAGCCCCGGAAACTTTGTGGACCTACACAATTTTGAGTTTAAAAAACAAGTTTAGAGATTTGATTTTCACGTTTTGTATGTCATAGGGCCATTTTGGAAAAATGGCACGAAAGATAATTCATAGAAAAAGGAAACATTGCCAGTTTTACTGAACTCTCTAAAAATGCATGGGCTTCAAACAGAATGCACCTTCAACACTGACTATAATAGCCCAGGGAAGACGTATTGGAAGTGACATATGTATGTATGTATGATGGGCTGTAAAGGGCCCCCTTTTCAGGATTACTATCACCCGAAGGTACCGATATTATTCTAATAAACCCATGCTCTTTCATCCAAAAGACCCCTAATTTCTTCTTGGATTTGCCCCCCCCCCCGTCAATTTAACATTCCATTCAGCACTGTTTTTATCTGTTTTTCAATTTTACAAAGTCATTTGAAGCAGTATCTACAATGTACACCGGGATTATACATCTATGCAGACAATATTAAAACAAAACTTATGCGGGGCTCTGTAAATTCTCACCTGGTGCCCCCCCATAAATTATAAATTAGGTCCAAAAGTCTATCTCTCACCCAAAGCCCCCATTTTGTTCATTGTTTCTCTCACCAAAAGCCTCCTACTTTGAAAGTCGAGTCTGTGTCAATCTCATTTCCAAGTTATATCGGGTGAAATGGGTGCTACATCATGTCATGCACAGAAAATTTTCGATACTAATTTCACCGATCGGAGAATTGGTTGAATAAAATATGTAGCGTTCTCTTGGGTGTTACAGAAATCACATAATAACCCCAAATGATATCACATTCTCCAAATAAGCTTACAACATAGACTGTAGAAAGAGATGCTACGCTTACAAATGAAATGAAAAATGATCGGAGGGCCCTAGAGGAATCACTTGTTAAACTCTTCACCTAATTTAAACTCAACTCAGGAAAACGGTGATTGCCTCATTTAAATTTTAACACAGAAAATCTTCCATAACCTTTCTGCAACTTCATTTTATTAAGCATTGCCAAGTTCAATTGGAAACATTGTTCACAAAGGCCAATGACTCATTATAACCATGATATAATGTACTAGTAGCAAGTTCAACTGAAAGCAGGGGGCACAGCAGGTTGAATAATATTTAACAGAAAAATGTAACCTATCAGTTGTCATCCAAAATCCAGTTAAAATATTTGTTTTAAATGTGTACGTGCCAGCTTTTATCATTCTTGCAGAAGATTTCTGCAAGTCACCCATACATTAATTTTGATAAAACTTATCATGGGCTTCTGTGTATCAAGCAGCAAATGTTGATTTGGCTTTGGATAAATTTGAATCAATATTTTTAAATGTTGCAAATAATCATGCACCTCTAAAAAAGAGAAGAGTTAAACCAAATACAAGCCCATGGTTAACTCCTGCTGTAACTAATTTGATGCGTGATCGCGATAATGCAAAACGTAATGCTATTAAATCAAATAAATCTGAGGACTGGGCTCATTAAAAAAAAAAAAAAAATAAGGTTACCAGTGCAATAAGGAAAAGTAAGCGCACATATCTTACCGATTCACTTGCTTCTTGTAAAGGTAACACTAAGAAAACATGGCAGCAATTGCGCCACATTGTGCCATCTAAGAAATCATATTCAAAAATCAATTGCATTAAAACCAAAGATGGTGAGGTTAGCAATAACAAAGAAATCTCTAATGAACTCAATAAATTTTTCACATCTATTGGTTCTAATCTTGCTGCTGAACTTGGTAGAAATGATACTTGTAAATATAATAATGGTTGTGATGATGATGTAAATAATGTAATGTCTTTTGATATTATCCCAGTTACAGTTGACTGTGTACTCAAACAATTATGTAATATTCCTACCAATAAGGCAACCGGTCTTGATGAGATTTCTGCCAAATTATTGAAAGCAGGAGCACATGTTATTGCACCAATATTAACTCACATTATTAATTATTCTATTATGTCATGTACTTTTCCTACAAATTGGAAAAAAGCCAAAGTCACACCTATTTTTAAAAGTGGTCAGCATTGTGATCCAAATAATTATAGGCCCATTTCCATTTTGTCTGTTGTATCAAAAATGATTGAAAGAGCCATTTTTGATCAGTTTTACACTTATTTAAATTCTCATAGTCTTATTTCTCCCAATCAGTCTGGTTTCCGACCTCTACATTCTACCTCAACTTCACTTGCTTCCATAACTGAAGACTGGTATGGTGCTATTAATGATGGTAATATAATTGGCATTGCTTTAATTGACTTAAGAAAGGCATTTGACACTGTAAATCACAATATTCTGATTCAAAAACTGAAAAATTTTGGAGTTAGCAAATACAGTATTGGATGGTTCAAAAGTTATCTCTCTAATCGTACTCAAGCTACTTTTGTAAATGGTACACTTTCTAACTTTGATTCTATAAATTATGGTGTTCCTCAGGGTTCAATCCTAGGACCACTCCTTTTCATTCTATTTATTAATGACTTGCCTAATTGTCTTCACTTTTCTCAAATCAGTATGTATGCTGATGACACTATAATTTACTGCTCTGCCAAAAATGACATTGATATTGTAAATAGCTTAAATAATGATCTGTCGAGTATCAAATTATGGCTAGACAATAATAAACTGAGTCTGAATGAGAATAAAACTAAATTTATGATGATGGGTTCACCGCAGCGACTAAGTAAAATTAATCACAATAGTTTAAATGTACATATAAATGGTAATGCTATAAGTCAGGTTTACTCCAGCACTCATCTAGGCGTAATAATTGATTGCAATTTAAATTGGCATGATCATATGGAAAATGTTTGTAAAAAATCTGCAAGAAATATCTCAATGATCAGAAGGGCTAAATATTTTGTCTCTGAAAGTACCCTTAAAATTATCTATAACTCTATTGTTGCACCACACTTCAACTATTGTGATGTAATTTGGGGCAATTGTAGCAAAAATGATTCTATTAAGCTTCAAAGATTACAAGCAAGAGCTGCTAGATATATTTGTAATGTTCCTTGGGATACCCCAGGAGCTGAAGTTCTGGAACAACTTAAATGGTTATCTCTTGATAAGATTAGAAATATCCATCTTGCTGAATTTATGTATAAAGTGACAAACAATATACTTCCTGAAAATATATGTAAGTTATTTACGGAAAAGGAATACAAATACGACCTCAGGCAATCCAAGAAATGTTAATATTCCTTTTCCTTCAAATAACTATAAGAAGCGTAGTCTTTCTTACAGAGGTGCTACTATGTGGAATAATTTGTCATCTTCAGCACAGTCCTCTGTAAGTCTTGCTTCCTTCAAAAGACTGTTATTCAGTGATTATGATTTAAATTTTACCTAGTTATTTTGCATTACTTATTTTTCCTACTGCTTGTATATATATGTTTTTTAATTTCACATTGTATATGTTCTTATTTTTTGATATTATATCGTTGTTTATACTTGTTGTAAAACACGGCCCCAGGGAAGACCAGCTCAAGGGCTGATCTGGGCCTTTCCGTGTATAAATAAAATTTGAATTGAATTGAATTGAATTGAATCAACTAAAGTAAATAAACATTTGCGTACAGTTTACCGTAATAACATAGCCCATGGAAGGACTTGGACCAATTACTTGATATGGAAAGGGTGTTTGCGTTGAGTGCCAGAACAAAAAATATTTGTAGGATTCCAGCATTGCATTTTTTGAATCAACTGTGCAACCATATCGCATGTATATGGTTGGTTACAATTTTCCCAATCTAACAAAATGTGCTCAATTTTGTGTAAAATGTTGCACAACCATTTTAAGCAACATATTTTTCACCAGCATACTGAGAGTGTACACTATGTTATGATCTGTTTTGTCCAGTTTTGATGACCTGTAGTTTCATTACATTAATCTGTAGGTAACAACAGCCTGAAGCTAAAGACGGCTTACTACACAAGTATGAAATTGACGGACAATCACATTTAAATACCAAGTTCAACCACCAACCATGTCAATGAACTACGATTATGTTTGTCCAGTGCAATGAGGCAATCTCTACAACGGGCTATTCAAGTTGAAATCCATACACCCCTTAGAGGACATGGCCTTAATCTCCCACACAGGGGGTGTAGATTTCAAATGGAGTCACCCATTCAGGTAACCCCAATTTGAAATTAGCACACCTTGCATGGAAGATTTTGGCCATTCAAAGGGGGGTATGGATTTCAACTGGAATAGCCCAATAACAAGAAATCACATGATCTGCGTGTCCATACTGTTCGTGCTAATCAACTTTATAAAGTTGCAGCTTTCTTCTACCCTACGGCTATGTGTTTTTACGCTTGCTATTTCCCCGGTCATTACCTTGTTTATAATGGCGTGAGGGAAACTCCCTATTTATCACACTTATGGGTACTGAGTATAAAAGGGGTTGTAGGTTTGGTACAAACATTGATATGGCATTGATGTCAGGGCTCAAACAGCAAATGATGGGAAAATTTGACATTAACCCTGGGCCAGCTTGTTGATGAAGATTATTTCTTCCAAATGCACATGCACATTTGTATACATTCAGGGTGGGCATGGAGGGGGGCGATATCATCATTTTAAAGGTGATGCATGCAAGTCGGACTGCTAAGATCTTTCAAATATCACCCTACCTCCCCTTGTTCTAATCCATTTAACCATTGTAACCCTGGTCATTAACTCCTATATTTGGGCCAAAAGTCACTCAAAGACCCCAGATTTATAAATACCCCCATCCCTCCCAAACACGCATGCACTTTCACTACAGACCATGGGTTTGCTAATGGGACAAGCAAAATTAGGGCTCATATTGAAATTCCCTTACACAGGAAGGTGTGCGCCATTCTGCAGCTTTCCTGTGCTAGCCTTCTTTTGTTAAAATCCTAGGCAGGGTGTATCACTGATGCATATAATCCATCCGTTTTATGACCGAGCTTTCCTGAGGCGCACGCTTAGCGAGGGGAATCCTGCCTTCTTTCTGTGCGAAAACGTGGTAGGGTATTTCTATATGAGCCCTTAATGTAATTTGCTTTCACAGATATAATACCTACATGTAAAACAACCAACAACAATTGGACACAACCCACACAGTATCAATAAGAGGAGTCCAAAAATTAGATTACCCCGATGGGACTTCATCATGATGTAGGTTCTAAATATTTCTAAATCTCTGCGCATAATTTGTCTATGTCAAACAACACTCAGCAAGGAACCTCTAAGTCTCACGGCAACAAGAATTTTATGAATTTTTATTGCTTTTTATTCAAGATCCATAAAATGCCATTAATGCATTATTGAAAGCGCCCGACACACAATTCCTGTACTCTTCACAAGATCAAACATTTCACCCGATTTCAAAATCCACTGAATTAGTTGAAATCTTGTTTTCAATTTTCTGCACACATATCCATAAACATGTGCATGACTTTGTGCTCGCTAAGTGTATTAGATGACTTTGCACGTATTTATTTGATCTGTATTCTTTTCTTTTCCCTCAAGTTTTCTTTCCATTAACAGCAGCCAAAATGATCTCACCCCAGAAGCACAGTTCATAAATCTACATTCAACAATCATAACTCAAAATTTGACCTCAATTTGAGGAGTATGAGTTTTTGTACCCATACATTCAAAGTTCATTCAATGAATGTACAGACATATATGGGTTAAAGAACTTTGTTCTGACAGATGAGCATGTTTCAGATTCTAGTTTATACACAATGCTCAAATTCAATTTATATTCAAAATGAGTGGATTTGGTAAACTTAAAGGTATGTTTCTGATTCTTTTTGCATTATTCTATCAAATACCTTAATGCTCTGCATGCTGGCCATAGGCTACAACATAAAAAGTCCCAAATTCCGATATATTTTCTCAAAATATTAAGAGCTATGTCAAGAACCACTGAACCAATACTAAGCTTGTTTGTACTCATTCTGATGCATTGTAAATGCCGATTCCAAATATGGTCATGAAAATGTACAATTCTGAAATTTATAACAGTTTGTCATCTGCAGTCGACACCCGTGTGGACAAGTTTAGAAGTTCAAGGAGTCATTTCACCTAAGAGAAAATACACAGGATAATCTGAGCTTGTAAAATTAATTCATCAAAATTCAGATTTTTGTATTTTTGGAACAAACATAAATGTGATACTGAAGTGGACAATGGCAAAGGTAAAAGCAATCTGAAAAAGACAAACTCAGGCATCAAAATGAAGATGGAATTATTACCTCCATTTTTTCATATTGAACGACAAGGCTGCCGAATTCATCATGGTACAGTGCTAACAATACAGTAGACACAGAGAATAGCAAATACACTCAGTGGCGTGCACAAAAGGGGGGGGGGGGGCAGGAGGCCACAGCCTTCCACTTTGTCAGTCAGTCAGGGGAAATGCACCCAGTTGGGCCAAAAAATCTGGGTTTACCCATTACAGCAAGCGAAGAGAGCTGAAAAAATTTTAACAGTCAGGGGAATCTAGACGGTAGACCTGTGGCGTCCGACTTTTGAAAACCTGCAGACCCCACTGTTTACACTTTTAGAGTGCAAGTTATTTACATGTTTGCAATGAACATGATACAATATAATATGTATTATGGTGATCAGGTGGTGGTTGCAGTGCATCCTCTAAATTCAGTAAATTTCCATCATGAACCGTGTAATTGAATGGGATTATTTTGAAATTTTAAAACGCTTGAAATATCACAAACAAATAGGCCTTTGTTAATAAATAATATAAATACAAGCTAAAACCGTTGGGGTTCAATAATGAACCCCACAAAACTAACCAAGTATATGGAAAATGCCATATGGCCGGGCGGTTTCACAAGTTGCCGGCTCTATCATGCCACTCGCCGCCTGATGGTGATCAAAAATCTGTAGAATTTGATGGTGCAGTTACATGTAGATAAAATATTGTGTACAGAAAATTGCTCAATATGCCTTTAATCAGGGCAATGTAAGAAAGTAAAAATTACTGAAACAGTTCAAAATAATCAACAAAGTGCGAAAAATAAATCACAAAAAAACGTCCACTATGTAATTTTATTTGAGACAGCAGAGTCGGGCAGACTGATGAAATGATATTTTCAGAAAGATCCCAGGAAAAGACCTGTCAAAGAATTCTTAATTATTCTGTCATTTACGGCATGCTAATGAAGTATAATAACTGATACAGGGAAAAAAGTGTCATTTTCATTGGGATTCAGAATTTAAGACATTGTGTTATTGCAAAGTATGACTCAAATCCCTAGCTTGCAATGTGTCAAGTCTGAAGGTGTTTAAACTGTCTCCCTATACATGCACGCATAATGTGCTTCAAGGAAAAAATAATGTGCGACTTGGTGTGTGCTCATTTTTGCTGAGATTTTCCGGTATTTGATACACCACTGTACTTCGTTCACTAGTTTCAAGTTTATTATGCCATGAGGTGTTTTTGTATTGGCAGTCTGGAATATATGTATCTGATCTGGAAATAGATCATTAATGGGCTCGCACCATAACTACATTGAACTCTTACATATGCTGTGATCACAGCTAGACCTTCTTTCAAAATTCTACTGTCTATGTTGTCAGTGCCGTGATATTTTGAGTCATCCTCACATAAGAGTAATTGTCTGCCTCTCTCTCTCTACCTCTCTCTCTATCTCTATCTCCACCAAGCTGCATACATCGCAAAAAGAAATATAAGCTATTTAGTAATAAGGGTGTGAGTGAATTCCGGGAATTCGAGTCCCGCCAGAGAATCCTAACGGGCAGGAAATTCCCTGCCCGGGTATCCTAAAAAAAAAAAATTCAATACATTTTGATATCATTTTGAGTATGACATGAATACAAATGATCAATTTTCATATTAAAAACACAAAACATTGTGCAAAATTTTTTATTTTTTTAGGTCAACCATGAATGATCCTAGCATTTAGGTCTAGGTCCAGGGACACTACAAAACCAACAAAAAAAATGCGCCGGGTACAAAATTACCTGAAAATCACACCCCTATTTAGTAATGTTGTTTCAATCATACAAGTATTCTCAAATGATAAGCTTGAAAAGTTCTGGGCTATTTCTTCTCAGGGTTTCGTCGTTGTCGCACGTCTCAAACAAGGATGTCGCTGGATGATTGCTGGCTATGCCCTTGCATTAAATTTAACACCATGTGAGTCACATTTTGGCCAGCTAACCCTCTCATTATCATTTTCAAAAACTTTCCACAATCCCATTCAAATTCACATCAGAATGCATTGAAATAATTTCCAGTGTGGTATCCTAAATTTTGTGGAAAATATTATATTGCCTCTTGAGTCTATTGAATGCCCCCAAGGTGTATTATGTAGTATTGTAATGTTTCAAATAGTACACAAAGCTTCCATCACAATATCTTCTAATTCCCTGCTATATAACCCCACTTCATTACATCGGACATTGGACTGCAGAGCATTCACCTCATGAATAGGTGTCACGACTCGCCTCTTACACAGAACCACAAATGTTACTATAACATTGTCGTTTGAGCGTTTTCACCAAAGAAATGTATCATAAAATCAAGTAGTTAAAGAGTATAATAAGTGTTGAGGCATAAGAAATGTTTCTGGGAGTGTTCCACCAAATCCAAAATCAAGATGTGCAATAATTTGCAATTTGTAAGGGTCGCCCTTTTCTTAATCATTTGATAGAATAGACTTGCACTTTGTCCGTATCATTTTGTATTATAATGTACACGTTATTGAGTCTACAATTCTAATGTGTACCATCCACCATCTGCACATGTCTGAGTCTGCCTTTGTACATTATATCATGTGACATTTTAAAGGGGCATACACAATGTACAGTGTACATGTATATACAGTGTTCGAAATTAACACTTATCCTCTTGTCCTTTTGTCCAAAAATCACTAGGGACAACCATATTGAGATATGTACTTATCCTCTGGACAACCACTATATTTTCCCTCTTAAATATGACACATTTTGGGGACAACCAAAATGTTTTGAGGACAAGCAGAATTTATGCTTTGGACTTGGTTGTCCTCGGGACGACCTCCATATTTTCCTTATTTCGGACACTGTGTATATAGCTAGACTGGCTGCTTGGAAGCAGGATACAGTTTTGTATGTGTTGGAAAACAACATCACTAGAAATGTTTTTAAAGTCAGGATGAATGATCTTTTCAACTGAATTTGGTTTAAATCTGTTTTAAAAAAAATTCGGCATAGACCTACAATGTATGTACATACATTTGTAATGTTTAAAACATGTCCCAACTTTCACTTACTTGGAATCAGCAATACGTCATGTATGTGTTGTGTTTGTAGGACAATAGAGCAATTTTGAATTAATGTACAATTTGTACAACATTAAATCCCCATAGGGTTCCACAATGAAGCAGCAAAGATAGTAAGCTTGGGTTTTCATTCATTTAACCTCCTTAATTTGGCTTTAAAATAGAAAACCTTCCAGACAGTCTTACATGTACATGTAAATTGTAATATTATTTCATAACTTTTGGCCAGGAATTGGTAACAAAATTATCAATTGACTGAAATTATACGTTGTATGTATACTGAAACCCTATGATATTGTGAGGGGTATGGATTGAGCATTTATAAAGTACATATTATAACAACACCTTCAAAGTTCTATAAATAAAGCGAATATTTCACTGTTCAGGCATTATTTTGCAGGTGCCACATATCAATGTACTACTTTTATACTACTTCATCTGGGGACAACTACTAGTGCTACAACAATGCACTGGTGAAGTTCAAGGTCATATAAACAAAACATTGGTAAACCAAAAGACTGGGTTATCCCTGGGTCTGTGCCTGCCTGGTTTACTTATTCAGCCATGCCATCATGCACATATATGATGCATTGATGAAGGGAAAAGGGCACCTCTATTCTCAAACTCAAAATAGGATTCTTTTCTTTTCAACAAAAAATATAATAAAGGCGAATCGAAGGGGAGCATGACCTAGCAGTGTTTGCGCTCAAATATTTAGGCAAATAAAGCTGACACACAAGAGGAGTGGTATGGGTTCCCGGGGGGTATGGGTCCTATAAAGGAGATTCCATGACTTGATATAAAGGGCGTCATTTCCGCTCCATGTGCATGATTTTCCTCGGCAGGGGGAAAATGCCTGAAAAGTACATGTATATTTAAATAATATTGGCCTTGTTCACCACTATTAGTGATTGTTGCATATTTGAATTTTGCAGACTTATAGTCATGCAACCCTAGCATACATAATATTCAGGCAATGTCCAAATACTGTGCAATTTCCACTGCAGACTACACAGATTGGTAAAGAACAGACCGTGACAAAAAAAGACTCCTTCCTTGGGCAAATCACGAAGAAAACGCATTATCTACCGACTACTACCTTTTATCCTCCAGCACTGACTTACAATGCAAGCCATCGTGTTGAGAGAAGGCTATGGTCTACCTGTAAATACACGTAGCTCCTGTAAATGTTTTTGACAATCATTATGAAGATAAGAAATGGAATATCCATCTACATTGTACATCGTGTATCAATCCATCAATTATTTAATTAATAATCAGCCTTTCTTTATTTTTGCATTTAAAGTGAAAGCCCCACTTTTGGTTCAAGTTCCTTGGCGAATTAGTTAAGGTTAAAATTTATCCATGTAAATTCTGTTGTCTGTCATCAAAGTAACATGTGTATGGTGTATGGGAGGGTGAGTTAGCGCAGCGGTAGTTCCCTCGCTTTGCACCACTGAGGTCCCGGTTCAAGCCCGCGCCCAAGGACTCATGTGCACTTGGTTTATCCCGATTCCATGCTCGCTCTACTTGGGTTTTCTCCGGGATCTCCGGTTTCCTCCTGCTTTCAAAAAATCGGTGATTAGTTGTTTGGTTATCAAAACTTCCTTCACCCAATGGAATTTGGGGAGCTGCACAGATAATTGGTGGATGTTACAATCTAAGTGCGGATAGGTCTGCCCCTGAGGTTTGGCTGCAACTGGCCTAGATGATGCAATCTGATTGTGATGATTCACCATGGCAGCGAAATTACAGCGCTTTGAATCCTTCAAGATCTACATGTAGCTGGAAAAAGGCCCTATATAAATCCGAAATTTATTTATTTTATTGTCAGTTCTTCTGTGGAGAACTGGGCAAGCTGTTTAAAAAAATCTTTTACCTGAACAACACAAGTCATGAACATACAGTCTAGGAAGTGCATTCCCCGAAAATACAATGTACCAATAATAATAAATAATAACAAAAATGTATTTTGGTAAAGGGCAGCAATCGTACACACCTTGTAATTGCAAGCATCTTTTCTGCACTTTGAAAACAGATTATAGTCCTATATTATACAGATACATTGTATATACACATTCAATGTAACAAAAGCTTCACTTTCGATATATGACAACTTCCGGCCATATAAACGTAAAAGCATATTTCTAAAGCATATTCATTGTTTTCAAGGTGCCAGTGGTCTTGAGATATTAATCTCCCATGCATCAGTCAAAAGATACGTTTATATAAGGCAGCGTTAAAATTGGAAATTGTAATATTATCAACAAAGAAGTTGAAAAGTGAGATGGTAAGAGGTCTGATCATAATAATTTGTGAACAATATCATTGTTAAAAATAAAACCAATTTCATTTCTGAAACCTTCAGTAGGGGGCCTATGTGTTTACCTAAAAAAAATGCATTTTTAGGAGGCATCCAGTACTTTTTTAAAAACTTGTAAAAAGCAAGTCCTACAATGTATGTGTTTGGACCTAATCGACCTACATGTATGCTTCAAAAAGTGGAAAAGAGAAGAGAAAGTCATATACAGTGGACAAATAGTCTAAAAATTATATTTCTTACTGTCGTGACATGTCGTCGGAGGCAAATACAAAGTCAAATACCATCTAGGCAAAAAAAAAGGTTTGTCTCAGAGACCTGCATGAATGTACGTATAATTGTAGGTATGTAAAATTGGATTTGCTGCATACATGTAGCAATACGCGATCGCCTTTTCTTTCTTTTTGTTGTTGTTGTTGCCTGATGAACAGATGAATATTTTCAATCATGTACTTCTCATTTTTACGTACATGTATACAGCATCTGTCTCCTGAAATTTTGTCTGCAATTCGGCATTTCCAAACTAAGAAATGCAATGCTTACAGACAGATACTGTATCATCTGAACGAGACACAGCAAGTCAATCAAGTATAATCTGGAGGCAAAATGTAAAAGGCATGCCCATACATGTACATTTGTAGGCCAATCTATCGCTTCAATTTCCTTGAATTCTGCATTAGTATTGAGGATGCAGATTCAGTGCTGAATCTTCAGCCCTAACACTAATGCAGAATTCAAGGAAATTCAATTTTTTATATTATAAAAGCCTCTATTTATAAGACCAAATTAGAATTTGCAGGATATGTTATGTAAACAAATTTATACAAAAAAACAGTCACCATCAGTTTGAAAAAGACACAGAGTCGTTGTGTCGAAAGCTCACGTAAGTGAACAAATTTAGTAAACGGTTTAAACTTTACCAATACAAAAAACCAGGATGAATATTAATACGGTAACTTCATTTTGAAGTCACATAATCTGCCAAGTTATTCAGAGGGCCTTGTGTAAAGCAGTGCTGGTCCACTGATCTTGGCTACCCTCTTTAAATACAGGGTGTCCCAGAATGATCTGTACCGGGAAAGATGGAATTTTTTAGGTATGAAGGGCATGTTGAAGGGTCATATTGTTTTGCATTTTAAGTTCTACATATATTTAGCTTTTTCAGATTTTTTAGATTTTAAAAATTGGACGTTTCTAGTAGAAGTTATAGAAGATTGCGTAAAAATGGTGAATTCTAAGTTTTGACAACGCAACCTATTTTGAAAATCTGTAACATTACTAACCGTTCAGCACAAAGTTATTTGGAAAAAGTTATGCAGGTATTTTAGTTGTGCCCTGTTCATATTTCCACTAAATAGCCGATATCTATCTATTATTTATGACGTTACGAAGCAATCATTATATGGAATTAAGGATTTGTGGCCTAATCCCATTCTCTCTTTGGGGTAGTTTTAAATATATTTATTGTGGTGTGAGGTCCATGTCATTTGAAATGCTTGTAGAGATCGAACTGGTTGTGGTACAGAAAAGACGGCTCTTCAATTTACTGTACAACAGCGTAGATTTCTTTCAAAAACTTACTGGCAAACCGGCAGCTATGTTTAGATGCAAAGAAGATTCATTAGACGATAGTGTATAAGGTAAAGAAGTTTGACGAGCACGGAACTGTCAGGCAGAGTGAAGCTTCAGGTGCTCGTAAGACTGTAAGAACTAGAGTGAACATTCGAGTAACATTGCAGCTTTCCGCAAGCTTTAAGGCGCAACCCCAACAGTAGTTGTCGTCGAAATGCTGTGCCAAACATCCCACGTTCTTCATTTAATCGTATCGTGCCATTTTTCAAAAATATGCGAGTCGTTTTTCATTGATTTTACATTATTGCATGCCACGCCAAAACAAATAAAGGTAGTGTGCTGAAATTAACAGAATAGGTAGGAGACATGTCCAACATTATAATGCTGGTATCGAAAATAGATACACTGCCCGTCTTCTATTTTTAGTTATTTTTGCAAACACGGTACAAATCATTCTGGGACACCCTGTATGTCTGAAATAAAATAAAATTAAAATAAAGATTATCACAAGAAAAAGGGTTGTTTTTAAACTTCTAGTTGGTGCGATCCTGTGACTGTATCATTTCCAGTTTCTCCCCTGTATACATACATGTAGTCTGTCGGAACGATGTCAGTTCCATTGACGTTCTTTAGGTAAGTTCTCCAACATTATCCTATCTCAAGAAGGATAAATTCAAGAGATACTCTCGCAGCTATTAGCCAGCTAGTGGTGGAGAAAGTCTATCCGTGAAAAAATTGCCCAATGTCCAAAAGTGTACTTGGAATCCAAATGTGGAACCCAAATTTGCAATATGAAAATAATTTTGCTAAATGACCTACATAGAAGTGGTATAGGCCCTATACATGTACATTTTCACTGCAAAATGTAGCCGCAGTCTGTGGCCCTCACGGACTTAGCGAGCGCGTAGCGCGAGACGTTAAATCGAGCGCGTCAGCCTCTCTGGATAGTATACTAATAGCAATAGAGCCCGAAAGTAGTGCTATGCAAAATGATCACAAATTGTATTATGATTGATTCATTGATTGATTTATGACTTGATTGAATTATTGAATTATTATCAACAATTAATTGATTGATTGATTGATTGATTGATTGATTGATTGATTGATTATATTTTGGGAACAAATGACACTTTAAAATGTCATTATTTAATATTTTCTACACAGGGGAATTGGACAAAGATAATATAAAGGCCTATAATTTACCTTGCCCTCTCATCAGGCTAGAAAGAAAAGCGAACAAATGATAACAACAACGAAAACAGAAAAGGAGAAAATCAAAGTTTGATGAAGCCATGCAGTTATATATGCCAGACATTCAAGGCCTATCCGGAATTTGATGACACATTATTGCATTATTCCATCATAGACTTACTTTTTGCAATACTTACAATGTACTGATTCCATACATTCCCATATTTATTGATTTCATCCTAAATGAATAGGATTAAAATAAATGAGGGCTTAAAATTGCCTGAAATTACAGGCCTAATATTCAGAATAATACTAAATATTAAGTAATTGCCTGATAATACAGTTTTATGCAGGTGGTGGTCGCCGTGCATTCTCTAAATTCAGTAAATTTCCAGTGTAATTGAATGGGATTATTTTGAAATTTTAAAACGCTCGAAATTTCACAAACAAATAGGCCTATGTTAATAAATAATACAAATACAAGCTAAAACCGTTGGGGTTCGATAATGAACCCCACAAAACTAACCGAGTATATTGAAAATGCTATATGGCCAGGCGGTTTCACAAGTTGCCGGCTCTACATGTATCATGCCATTCACCGCCTGGTTTATGGCTACTGTGATACATTAGCTGGTACATTGTGGGCCCAAAATACTAATTACTAACATTGGCAAAGAAATAATGATCATTTTCAAAGATAAAATAATTATGAGTCAACATTAAACTTTCATAAAATATTTACGCCACTATTTTCAGATTTATAAATATTTACTGCATTTTTGTTGTTGATGTGTTTTACCTCTCAGCATTAATTCAATTATAAGCCACAAATAATTTTCATAATGACAGAGTTAGCAGGTGCTTTGCTTCATATCAAATTATTCTAATTTACAGCAAACTTGAACTTTCTGCTCTCATCAGACTATTCCCATCCCTCAAAGACTAACTTAAATAAAAATTTTCATTCTTTGAAGATTATGATTTCAGCAAACATAGGGCCCCCCTAATTGTAAAATCTATCATTTTACACTATAAAGTAAAGTATTTTTGTCATTGATCAAACCTCTCAGGCCTCGAAAATCAGTGAGGGCCCGAAAGAAATTTACCATTTTTCTCACTTTTTTGTGGGGTTCATACTATCATAGGTTAAAAGTTAAAACCAAAATTTGGGCCCATAAAAAATTGTGAGGGCCCTCAAACATTTAAGATCAAGGGCCCAAATGGCCCTCAGAAATTCTGGCTTATTTTGAAGCCTAAAACCTCTGCACACTGGCAAAGTGGCCATTAATTTAAAATTATAAATAGCCTCATGTAAATTTCATAATGGCAGACTTATATTGCAGCAGGTGTTCCCTTGAACATAACAACTTCTAATTTACAGCAAGCTTGAATTTGCTGCTCCTATCACAGGAATTCCCCTCCCTCATAGAAAACCAAGGTTCCAATCCATGTTCAACACATTTTAATTCAATACATTATTCTGCCTGACAGTTTTAAGTTTTTACTCCTCACATTCTTTTATGGTGATCAGTTTGACTGGTTGTGGTGGTGGTAGCAATAAATTTTCTATGCTGATTTCAAATTTACACTACCTCTTCACTATGCAAGTCGACCATTCTTGTTGCTCAGCCTGTCCGCACATCCGAGATGGGCTACTTTGATTAGGACATGCTATTTTCCTAACTCAGCTTGTCCGATGGACACCCTCGTCACCCTGAAATGTTGCCAACTAGTAGTGGCGTACCAACCGCTAAAATAAATGTACTACAAAATTGACCAAATTTGCGATGTTGTTATCTTCTTAGGCCACAATTATCCTTTGGCCCATTCCTGCATTAAATATGCAAATTTCTGCTTGCTTACACCAATTTGGTAGCAGGTCAAACTGGACCTTTGAAATTATGTCCACTGATGACTAAACAGGGCTTGAACACTGATACAAAACAAAATAAAAGTTACACTAAAATATCTAGGCTATATGGATAGCTTACTTTCAAGCTGGAGTGTCCTACGAACTAGTTGCTCTTTGGCTGAATTTTACTGCCTTCATGTACATATGGATAAACCAAGAGTGACCAAGGATTGAACTCAAGTGCAGGCCCATTACCATGATTACATAAGCCAGGTGTAGGACTCTCATTCAGCTATTGTACATACACATACTTGTTGTAGACAGTGTACTAGAGTGATCTCAATCTGTATCTAGGCATGTGTACATTTGTACATAGCTGGACTTGAAGATTCTTTATTTTTTCCTTCCCATACATATCGTTGGCATCCGTCAGTCTTCGCAGACTATGGAGTAGCGCCGTCTGAGGTGGTTGGAAAGCATCGTCTTGTGTGGCTGAATAGACCAATGCGAGACTTGCAGATTTTGTTGCAGACCTGGCATCTGAAGACTGATGCATCTGGTAGGGTTGGTTTGAATGTTTCATACTGACTGGCTTTGCGCCTTGCTCGTTTTTTCATCAGCAGCTTTCTGGATGGCGTCTTCTCCCTTTTCAGGCCGTCAGAGATGTTGCCTCCAAGTTTTTCTGTCACTAGCAGCAGATTCCCAGGTGACCCAGTCCATGTCAAGTGCTTTCAAGTCACGCTTACAGACATCCTTGAAGCGGAGTAGCGGTCGACCCTTTCTTCTGTGTCCTGAAGATAGCTCTCCGTAGAGGAGATCCTTGGGAATGCGACCATCTTCCATTCGATTGACATGTCCTAGCCATCGAAGCGGCGTTGGCGTAGTAGCGTATACATTGATGGGATACCCGCCTTTGACATGACTTCATTGTTTGTGACCTTGTCTTTCCAGGAGATTCCAAGAATGCGGCGTAGACATCTCAGGTGAAATACTTGCAGCTTCCGTTCTTGCGGAGAGTAGGTTGTCCATGATTCACTACCATAGAGGAGCGTGCTGATTACACATGCCTTGTAGACCGCCATCTTTGTTGTATTGGTGAGCTGCTTGTTCTCTCATACTTTCTTAGATAACCTGGAGAGAGTAGAGGCCGCCTTGCCGATCCTTTTGTTGAGCTCAGCGTCCAGAGATAGATTGTCTGTGGCAGTAGAGCCTAGATAGGTGAATTGGTGAACTACCTCAAGTTGCTGATCACTGATGTGGATTGATGGTGGAGCTATAGTGCCCTGTCCCATGACTTGAGTCTTCTTCAGACTTATGGTTAGGCTGAAGAGGTCGCAAGCTGATGCGAAATGATCCATCAGTTTCTGTAGCTCAACTTCAGAGTGGGCAGCTATCGCAGATTCATCAGCGAATAGCATGTCTCTAATCAGCACTTCCCTTATCTTGGTCTTGGCCTTCAGGCGTACAATGTTAAAGAGTTTACCGTCAGATTGTGAGTGAAGGTACACTCCCTCTGTGGTTGACTTGAAGGCGTGCTTGAGTAGCAGTGAAAAGAAAATGCCAAACAGTGTTGGTGCGAGTACACAGCCTCGTTTTACTCCACTTTTGACACCAAATTCTTCAGACATTTAGCCATCGAACTGAACAGTACTCATCATCCCATCATGGAAAGAACGAATTATGCTGAGTAGTTTAGGTGGACAGCCAATCAGAGGAAGCATCTTGAATAGTCCGTCCCTGCTAACAAGATCAAATGCTTTAGTCAAATCAATGAATGCCAGGTAAAGGGGTTTTTGCTGCTCTCTGCATTTTTCTTGCAGTTGCCGTAGTGAGAAGATCATGTCAATTGTTGATCTCTTGGAGCGGAACCCGCACTGTGACTCTGGATATATTCTGTCAGCCAGCTTTTGTAGACGCAGTAGAACTATGCGAGCAAACAGCTTCCCGACTATGCTAAGCAATGAAATGCCCCGGTAATTGTTGCAGTCACAGCGATCTCCTTTGTTCTTGTAGATTGTGACGATGTTAGCATCTCTCATATCTTGTGGCACACTCCCCTCTTCCCAGCACTGACAAAGAAGCTTGTGGAGTATACATGCCTACAATATGTAAAGGCTGTCCATGTACATATAGGAGCCTATATGTTGTGATAATTTGGAAATAAAATTGTTTTGATTTGGTTTTAGTGGCTAAGCAGTCATAAACACCGGATCAAACTCATGATCATATACAGGTTCAAGTCAAGCCAAACTGGAGTCCTGTTGTACATGTACACATCCTCTGATCGTAATGCCCTTATTGTGGGTGCGGAATCACAGTGCAAGGTGGCAATAAGCGCAAACAGTGAGTGGAGTTGGGTATGTCATAAATGGTATCTGACTGAGCACACAAGTGCTATCCTGTTGTGTCCTTGGGTACAGTTAAGCTCCCCAAGCAACATACATGTATTGTGCTGATTGACAGTCTGGGCACAGACAAGTCTGGCCCCAAATCACTTCAAAAGAGATTGGCACCCCAGTCTGTAAACACAGGCAAAAACTTGTACCTTATTTAAAACCATGTTAGCCTAAAGTACAAAATAAAGTTGTAGGTGTTCCTGCAAGACAAAAATCTGCAATACAATGCATAAGGTATTTGTATCTTTTTACTATCTTTAAAATAAAAATAGTACCGGTACTTACCAATTAAAAGAGAACAGAAGACTGCCACAGTTGTGACAGATAATAATTTACATAAATCCATGTTGAATAAGTACAAGCAAGAGCCTGAGAGATCTATCTACGAGGGTAGGTTCACTGAATACTAAATTCCTTGAGAAAAAGGCTACGGCAGGGTGACTATGGATTGGTTCACAATCTCTCCCATCTGTCAAAGTGCAATCTGAAAAAGAAAGAAAAAGTGTGAAATGAGAATTGGTAAATTATTCCAAAATTACAACTTAAAACAAACAGCAATTGTAAACAAATTAATTTGGAGCGACTGGTCTACTTTTTTTAGTATCAATTATGTTGTCAGGAACATTACATGTACACAATGTACTGTACATGTACAACCACTTCACTTTTCAACAGCATTTGTGCTGTCTGATTTTGGTGTGCCTTTTAAAAGCATGTGGTATGCATTGTACATGTATTTTAAAGGGGCATTTCGTGATCCACAGCCTCATCCCCCACTTTTCTCAAAAAAAGTTGAGATTTTTATATCACTGGAAACCTCTGGCTACATAATGTTTATGTATAAAATATTTCTTGCAGATTAATTCGTTTAGCAAAGATATCGTGAAATTTGAATTTCGTTCTGGTGCACCAGAACGAAATTACAACGTATTGTCTATGGAGCAGTGTAATACACATAATCATGCATAACTCGTAAGCGCAATATCGGAATCAACTGAAATTTTGGGAATATGCTTTTTTCGTGGATATGTACTGAAAATGTCATAAAAAGAGTATGCTAGGATCACAAAATACTCCTTTAACTTATTCTGTATGAGCACTCATGAGTGAAATTTCCCTTGTGGATCTAGTAATAAAGTATTACTTGACTTGAAAAAAATGGATGCGCAATACATGTACATTGTATACAGTATAATTGTCTATGCAGCATGTCGTACATATGTATGTCATAAAGTGGGCAACCAAAAAAGATGATGGAATTTCATTTTTCCAAAAGCTGTACAGTATAATTTTTAATATTTGTCATTTTGCAACCTCTTGTCCTACTGGACTGATTGATGCCTTATTTTGAGCCTACCGTATTTCGTCAAATAGCCCCCCCCCCCCTCAAATAAACGACCCCACCACTTTTTTCAACCAAGATGTTTAAAAAATGCTGATATTTCCATGCCATCTTGTGCAGTAAGCTTACCAAGTTCCCCACATGGTCGATAATAGCGTCAATGATTGGCAAAAATCTGGATTGGAAACCCAGAAGTGAGCCAGAAGTCTAGTGTTTCTAGTTCATATTTCATCATTTTAGCATTTTTTATCATTCTAAAATTGACCTTGAATAAACGCCCCCCCCCCCCTTGGGAAAATGTAACGCCCCTGGGGGCGTTTATTTGACGAAATACGGTAATTTTATATTCTTTCAGAGTACTAAAACTCCACTTATAAGGTGAGCTAAAACGTGCCCACCTTATGACATTTATATGCGACAATCCAGTTATAAGGCGGGCGAAAACGTGCCCACCTTATGACATTTATACGCAACCATGTATTACTAGAGAGGATGAAAGAAAGAGGAGATTGATCCAGCTATCCAGCAGATACTTCTTCTTCTTCTTCTTCCTCTGTAAGTGTAACATCAAATTAAGGGTGTGAGCGAGTCCCGGGAATTCGAGTCCCGCCCGAGAATCCTATTACAAAAAAATTTTCTTGCCCGAGTATTCAGTAATTTGCTACACCAGTCCTAATTTAGCCTTCATGTACACCTGGCATGATATGTACCGGTCTACCGGATGTATGAATCATTCAATTCAGATTTAGACATTTTTTAAACAAGAATGGACGTATGTTCAAGCATGAATGTGTTAATTTAGTATTTAGTACCTGTAATAAACAAATCAACCATATGGTAAGAATTACTTGAGAACTCTAGCTTCGAATTTGCATACAACATACGCATTCGTTGCTAGAGTACGTTGCTGTCGTTTTTTCGGTCGGACAGTGTTGACACTTTTTGCAACAGATGTTTATTTATTGTGTTAATGTTGAATTTTGGATGAAATTTATGAGTCAACTGTACCTTTGAGTACAATTTTGAACAATCTAACATTTTGTTGAAGTGCAATTTTAGCAATATTTTTGATATGATCGCCCGTCGTGATAGGCTGTGTTTACTTCTGAATTCACATTGCTTTACACAGTGTCATGCCTCAGCGAATCTGACTAGATGGTCTCTAGCCTTGAATGTGAAGCTATCGGTGAGCAAATTTGTGGCTAGACTTCTTGAGCAAGGCAAGAGATGCTATGAGTGCCTCTTGTTCTGCCAAATTGGGAGGTTTTTTTTCTTTCAAAAAGGCCCGATGTTAAAACATGTTTTTTACTTGACCTTAGAAGTACATTGTACAATGTACACCCATCAAATGTGTGGCTATATGGCTTTGTTCAACCCAGAGCCACATGAGGACAGGCAAATGCACTTCAGCAAACTGTTTGTTTACTTACTGTATTGTTTAGGTATCTCACTTGACTGTGTGTCTGAGACGAAAATCAGCTGTGCGTAGTATGCAACAGTTAACAACAAGCAACAACAAAGAATATTTACATTTTGTAAACTACAGTATAAAGTTATTTAGGTCAAGTGCCTCACACCATTTAATTATCTGTGATTGATTACTGATCACTATCATAATGGGTTTATGTGTGAAAAACAACATTACAACATACCTGTACTGATTGAATTTAAGAATGAAATCAGGCTATGTTTTCCTACACCAAAAGAGATTTAGGATCAAGACTTATTTAAAAGAGCGCATTTTCATCTATAAACAATTGAGTCATTCCATGTCAAATCAACCAATTTGCTGAAAATCTTGGCAGGTCACCCCCTCAGATTTTGCTGAAAATCATTTCTAGCATACCTCTATGGCAATAATGAACACATGGAAAAAATTAGCGCTCAACTCCGGCGGTTTAGAGATCTGACTTGTCAAAATTTCACCCAGACCCCCCTTTTTGCTCTCGCGAGTCGCGTCGTTGAATTTGTAGCGTTTTGGAACACCCATATTTTGACTTTAAGATATTAAGATATAAAAAGATAAAAAGATATTAAGCTGAAAATTGCTACCTAGAGTGACTTTCACCCAAATAAGCAGAATCTGGCTTTAAAAACAGTGTAGTGCCTCCACTTTTAAAGTTATGGGTCTCCCAAAACCCCTATTTGTTTTGTCATATTTCACCGTGTTCAGTTTCCAGACCCCACTCGTACTCTTAAATAGATATCAGAGAATGTTCAAACTTCATAAAAATGCTTAATAGGCTAATATCTTTCCCCTGAAACAACAACAGACCACTGATACCTTTGATTAAATCGTGGCTTGGACCCAAAGTTTGCTCATGAAATGAAATCCTGAAAACACACGCCCCCCACCAGTTGACCTTTGATCCCGCAGATGAATTCCGACAAACTTGAAACTTACACCATGAATGCTTAAACACTTATTCTACATCTGTACCAAATCTTAGCTTTGTAACTCCACTTTTCAAAATTCACAAATTTCACACTTTTTTGACACAGATTAGCCAGCATCCTATATTTAATGTGTGTAAAATTTAGATAGATATATGTAGATATCAAATGTTTAAGTATGTGTTGTGTAAGTTTCAAGTGTGTCGGATTTCATCTGCAGGGTCAAAGGTCAACTGGTAAGGGCGGTGTTTTCAGGATTTCATTTTGCAGAGCAAACTTTGGGTCCAAGCCAATACCTAATTAAAGGTGTCAATGGTCTGTTATTGTTTCAGGGGAGAGATATTGGCCTATTAAGCATAAATATGAAGTTTGAACATTCCCTGATATCTATTTAAGAGTACGAGTGTGTTCTGGATACCGTATACGGTGATATATGACAAAACGAAAAGGGGTTTTGGTAGACCCATATCTTTTAAAGTGGAAGCACTACACTGTTTTTAAGGCCAGATTCTGCTTATTTGGGTGAAAGTTACTCTAGGTAGCAATTTTCAGCTTAATATCTTTTTCCTAAAGTCAAAATATGAGTGTTCCAAAACGCACTATTAAAAATTCAACGACGCGACTCACAGAGCAAAAAGGGGGGTCTGGGTGAAATTTTGACAAGCAGATCTCCAAACCGCTTGGAGTTGAACGCTAATTTTGTCCATGTGTTCATTATTACCATAGAGGTATGCTAGAAATGATTTTCAGCAAAATCTGAGGGGGTGACCTGCCAACCCATTGGTTGATTTCACATGGAATGACTCAATTTCCCACCGACCCATAGGCCACCTACGAGTGTTAGGGTCATTGTGCGTAGTTGTTTCAGTCGTTCAAAAAGTAGATGACGGTAGAGGGTCAAATAACCGGCATTTTTGGCGGCTTTCAGACATATCTGGTTTGATCATGTCCGTACGAAAACACGCTTGAGGCCTGATAACGCAATGACCGAATTAAACATTTATATACTTTTCTTTCTTTATTGCAGATCTAACTCGACTTTAATTTGCTCTGGTCGTGGTGAGTGTTACTGCGGGGAATGCCAATGCTTCCTGCGTCAGGTACTCGAGTTCACTAATGTTGTGTTGTCTTATATTGTGATACAGATTAAAGTACCCTCTAGTACCTTATCCTTTCCTTCAACATACATGTAGAGTTACTTAAGGTGGGTCGGTCTTTACACTCAAATATTGAGACAAATAAAGCTTGCACACAAGAGGAAAGGTTCTGATTGGTATATTATGTCCTAAATCCAATAACCGAAAAACCCATGGAGATATAAATGCAATTATTGGCTTTCTTGACGCATCTCTAATAAAATCAATATTGATATATTATGAAGTACACTGTTTTTTTTAGTTTTAGTTAAATGGCTAACCGGGAAACCGGGACGGCCGGTCACACTGTACTTACAGTATGTTCAGCACCTCATGGGAGATACTGAAGGGATGCTGCAGCCAAACAAAATTGTTTCGCTTGCCCAAGATCACAATAGTTGAAGAAAGCTTGTAGTCGCCTGCTCCGCAGGCGACTGATGATGATGATGATGATGATGATGATAAAAAAACTGAAACACAAAATATGTCTCCTGTTATCCCGATCGCCTTTAACAGATGATATTTTTTCCAGTATGTGTGTAAGCTTTAGGCCTTGCGTGGATTACCCGTGCCATTTATACTCATAGACAATACCCCAGATTAAAAACACTGTATTACATTAGGGTCAGTCCATGTCAAAACAGACTGAGTGTACACCCACCCTCTTGGATTATGCTCTCCTTTGGCTCAGGGGTACCTTTCATGGACCCCTAGGTGAGGTCACAAGAAAAAAATTCAAATTCAATTTAGTTTCCGAATGGCGGAACCATCTAAGTTTAGCGACCGTGACCAAAATTGGGAATTTAAGGTGTCCAAATGACAAAGCGCTCTCTTTGAGAGGCATTTTCTTCTTAATTAAATCAGTTGTGACCCTCTTTTTGAATGTGGTCACTCACTGGCTGTGTCTGAAATGCCTAATGCCAAAAAAGATTGATTTCAGAATTTTGTTGGGATTTCAGAGGGGGTCAAAATCAGCACTTCATACTGTTCAATCAAATTATCTTTGATTTTGAAGGACCCATGATAATGCCACAGTGCACTTATAGGTCCTAATTATGTTCAGAATGGATTAACCATGTGCCAATGTCTATGAGCAATTCAAAAAAGAGAAATTTCTAGACCCCTACAGAATTTTAGGCCCCCTAAAGTGGTTCAGCCACAAATGGCGCTTAAAATCGGCAAGTTTTGACACCTAATAACTTTAGGTGTACACCAGATATGAATTTCTAGTCTTTTGCATCTGAAAGAATGTAGTCTAATGTTACTAGGAACATAAGATTTGTTTTGTATTTTTTGTGTTTTGATACTTTCAAAAGGTCGTTGACCTATGAACATTTTTAGAGTCATAGCGCCCTCCTGAAAGGTCTGACACATAACAAACTATACATTTTGGAATCCTCATGACCATACGAGTAATTTGATATATTACTTGACATAATTGGGAGCATTCTGAAAATTTGACCCCATAACCTGTACTTTGCATGTGCATCGTTGCCAGGAAGTGCATTTTTGACCCCCTTAAAAATCCATACAGAGGATTAGAAAGTAGTTTTTTCTTATTACTTGACTCAAGAGCAACTTGAAATATCAGGATAAATAATACAAATGGCTATAAAGCATGTAAAGTGATCAAAAATATAAAAAAATATCATACTAAAATTGGCATTTTGTACCGTATCCTGTATTCATGGTATGTTAGGCAAAAATGACTATTTTTGAAAGCGTCAACTTAATACTAAAACACAAAAAATACAAAACAAATCTTATGTTCCTAGTAACATTAAACTACATTCTTTCAGATGCAAAAGACTAGAAATTCATATCTGGTGTACACCTAAAGTTATTAGGGGTCCAAATTTGCCGACTTTAAGTGCCATTTGTGGCTGAACCACTTTATGGGTGGCCTAAAATTATGTAGGGGTCTAGAAATTTCTCTTTTTTTTTAATTGCTCATAGACATTGGCATATGGTTAATCCATTCTGAACATAATTAGGACTTATAAGTGCACTGTGACATTATCATGGGTCCTTCAAAATCAAGATAATTTGATTGAACAGTACTGAAGTGTTGATTTTGACCCCTCTGAAATCCCAACGAAATTCAAATCTATCTTTTTTGGCATTAGGTATTTCAGACACAGCCAGTGAGTGACCACATTCAAAAGAGGATCACAACTGATTCAATTAAGAAGAAAGTGCCCCTCAAAGAGAGCACTTTGTCATTTGGACCCCTTAAATTCACAATTTTGGTCGAGTCGCATAAACTTTGATTGCCCGCCATTCATAAGCGAAATGGAATTTGAATTTTTTCTTGTGACCTCACCTAGGGATCCATGAAAGGTACCCCTGAGCCAAAGGAGAGCAAAATCCAAGAGGGTGGGTGTACACTCAATCTGTTTCGACATGGAATGACCCATTATCTTATTAGCCAAAGTCTCTGTGTTTGTTAGAAACTACTAATGAGATTTTCAAGTACATTTTAGAATGTCCAGTCAGTAATTGATCTTGGGAAGAATGTGTTTTTGAAATCAGTGTTTCTTTGGTTGATATCTTTGGAATCCTGTTATGGTGACGGGTGGGGCCTGTTACAACTTTTTGAGTACCGGGTACCAAAACTTAAGTGACTGTAGTTGACACAGCACCAGTGATGGAAAATTGAGAATATGTTTATTGCTTTGACTGACGCACCTATTTTTGTCACCTTCCTTGCAAGTCATTCTTTGCACACAATGTAAAAACTCGAATAAATGTAATTTATATGAATGCCACATGGTATACCGAGCAGAGATTTACCGACCAGATGGCAAGTTGCCACATGTACGTGTACAACATCTGAGTACATCCTCCGAGACCGAGGAAAGTGGGCAAAATGATCACGCCTTTCACGGGACATGTATGTACTACGGTACGGTATATTAGAAATTTCAACTGAATGAATACAGCACTGGGCGATGTACCCCAGCATGTGCACCTGTGCGTGCTAAAAGCAGAATCCAACCATACCAACGCACTTGTGATTGATTAGTATTTGAATTATTGTATCCAAGTTTGTGCGTTCGCGTCGAAGTTGAAATGCGACATACGATCATGGTTGGATCGTGTACAGCTGTTCAATTAAAAAGCTGTGAAAAGCTACAATGTAGTAGACTTTGTCATACTTGGCAGTGGGGTTTTACTGAGGCACCCTTTTTACTGAGGCACCCTTTAAGGCTAATGAAACTTGATGTTGAGTTTAGCGTCCCATTTTTTCCAGCTCATAATGAGGCAACTATTTCATTATTCATTATTCATTATTTTCCAGATTTCATTATATTCATAATAAACGGCCTTTTTCTCAATACAATCCTTATACGCTTCTGTTCATTCTATTTGGGTATCTTGGGTCCCAATATAATGTCAGTAACACATATAACATTCATAAAAATATATTTTGCTTTTTGTTTTTTCAAACTTTAAATCAAGTCTCCGATTTCCACTGACCTCTCCGTATACATTTGAGGATGGAGGGAAATGGGGGGGGGGGTGACTCATTTATATAATAATATAATAACAAAATCATGCAGAACATTATGAAATAATTATTATCGTCACCAATTTGTTAAAAATATACATGGCTTTCAATAGTATATAAACATAAATCCATCTGGTCAACATAGGCATAGATCCCGGGGATAGGGGGGGGGGCAAATCCCCCCAATATTCTGCTAGGGGGATGGTCCATACAATCATCCCCCCAATGTTGAAGCCAGCTGTATGTGAGTTTCTGACGTCTGACGAAATTAACCTCATATTTGGCCATTTTAACCTAAAAACCTTTATTCCACTTTTGTACCATACCGTAGAAACCCGTCTATAAGGAATAGAAGCGACTGTGATGATAGCATATTTCACGCTAGCGCCCTCCACAAAATTATATCATTATGGAATTTGAGCAAATCATTTACCGACACAAGCAGGTATACAATGTATTATTTTATCTTTATTTCGTATCTCACGAGCATAGCTCACTTGGCAAGGCATAAGACTTTGGTTCTTTAGATCGGAAGATGGTGAGTTCGAGCCTCATCACGGTCACACAAACTTTTATAAACAAAATATTGTTCAAACTTTTCATTTATATTTTCTTGCATTTTCTAAAGACTCCTTTCGTGATCATTTTTTTTCATATTTAGTTTAATTTATTCTATTGTTTTTCTTTTATTGTTTCTTTTCTTTGTCTTTTTTCTTGTTTAATTTTATTTTTTCTTTATTTTTCTTTGATTCATATAATATTGGCAGGATAAGGAGAGGAGGGAACTAAAGACCCATTCAGTGATTTGCTCATCCGGAGGATCGTAAAAATCATCAAAATTCACCTTTGTCATTGTCATAGATGTGGTAACATAGCCTGCTATAGACTGCGGAACCCAGTCCTCAATGATAGTCAGTCACTTATCTTTTGGTCGTTATATGACTATCATTTGAGGACTGAGTTCTTACCATACATCTTCCGAGGTGCAGTTTCAGACAATAGCTTGGGATTATTGGGGCAGAGGTTATCTATTGAATCCTTTCATGATCACTGAAGCATATAGTCAAGTCTGCCAAGGACACTCGGCACGAATTGAAAGACCATGTCACTCTCGACAAAAGAATGCATGCATGTCAAAGGTCATACGACACCAATTTGGTGTTTGTTATACTCCTCGAAATATGTACCTTAAGGTCTGTGTCTGAGCCTGCTAGTGGTTCAGCAGAAAACCGTGTGACACATAATATACATTTGGCTACATTTTATTATACGATAAATACGAATTTATTAAACATGGTAACAAATATTCTCTAGCAGATCGGTTATACGATGGAACTGGTAGGCATAGGCCTATTATAAATTCGGGATATTAAATATCTTCCTGACGAGACAGATCTGCGCATGTGGTCAAAGACGATTCCTTACTAGCCACAGACCGTCCGCTGGAATTAGTTGAATACGCTATTAGCCACTTGCAGTTCGCCATTATGCACTATATGCGGGAGAGCCTCGAACTGGCAGCATACATGAAAGGAAGAATTACGTAACCTTACACAGAATGTTATATGACTGGTTCAATTCCCATTCATGTATGCTGCCAGTTCGAGGCTCTCCCCGCACATAGTGCATAATGGCGGAACTGCAAAGTGGCGAATGGCTGTTGGTCGGACCTCTCATCTCTCCACATCGATTGTGACCTATCCCCGACATTGCCCTTATGAACTCACATCCTCCTGTTTTATTCTAATACGCTGGCGAATTACGTAATAATCGGATTAACTACCATAGCAATAGGTGAAAACAATTTTGAATATACCGCGTTATACACTGATACGTTCAGGCGGTACCTCTTCATTGAACCATATCATGCTGCACCTGTAAGATCTTTGAAAAGACCAGTATTGTATTCAATCTATGATTGCAGACATACACAGTACAGGTGATGAGTGTAACCTGCTTGTAGCGCAGCGCGATATGTTCAAAATTGTTTTCACATATTGCTATATAATAATCCGATTAATCTACGCAACTTCACCAGCGTATAATGGCCGAATAAATTCTGACCATCACTTGGCTTGTTGGATTCGTCTATACTACAATTAAGCTGTCGAGTGACGTAATAATCGCAATAACTACCATCAAGCAGATTGCACTAATCACCCGCGTATGTCACCAAACATAAATTGAATACCACTCTTTTCATAAATACTAATCTTACATGGCGAGTGATTAGCATTTCTTTGAGCGTGTTTATAGTGAGCCAGATTATGCGGTACTTAGCTGGACTGCCACGCAGTCTATATTTGCTTATGTTTTACTAACCATTGCAAATCTAGACTACGCGGTAGTTTAGCTAAATAACGGAAAGATTGTCTCACTATAAACACGCTCATAGACAACTATGGTTTAATGCATAGGTGCCACGTGAACGATGAAGTGCAGGGCTATATATTCAAAATTGTATTCATCAATTGCTATGGTAGTTTATCCGATTAATTACGTCACATCAACAGCGAATAGCCTATAGTATGGGTTCAAAAAAAAAAAAAAATAGTGTATGTCCATTGCTAGCTATGGTAATTAATCATGTTAGTGTTTACATCACTACTTGGTGAAGACAAGAGAAGTGTGCCTTCTCTACCAACGCCTGTGATATAACAGGTGCAAGCGAAACAAAATTGAATGACCAGAATAGTTTCCTTTGTCAGATGAATTGATTGAAGTTTTTGAAGATACTCTATTCTTGATGGGACAATAGATTCA